>NW_019384739.1:384874-486368 GCF_000671375.1 Centruroides sculpturatus | reverse complement strand
ATAATTAATAGTGATGTAACGAATATTCGGCCACTATTCGGTATTCGGCCTATTTTTTACTATTCGGCCGAATACCGAATATTTAATCACTATTCGGCCGAATACCGAATACCTAAAAACAGGAGTAAGAAATAACAAAACACAGTAAATTAATCATTTTGGTAACTTTTATCAATGCTGAACATATCAATACATTTCAAGATCGAGAAAGCGCAATTTTTTGCTTATTTATGTAAAAGATCAAAGGAAAAGTAATATAACTAAGTTATTTTTTAAGAGATCAAAAAAAATAACAAATCAAATGAAATCTACCTACTTATTATGTAGTTTAGTCATCTATAAACCCGTATATAAAAAAACAAGTCCTGATAGGATAATTAACGCAGACCCAAAACTACTGGTGCTAGAATCTTAAAAATTTGAGGGCGTGTTCCTTTTGTAAAGTTTAGACGCACTAAGAAAAAAATTTTACGAAATTAAACCCTAAAGGAGTGAAAAAGGGTAAAAAATTTGTATGAAAATTGCGTGGGCTTGTTTTACTGCGTGGGCACATTAATTCGAAACTTAGGTCATAAAATGTGAAAAAATAATAATTAATGATCTGTAATTTTATGAAATCATTTTTTATTATAAACTTGAATATTAAATTAACTTTTTTGTTTCATTGTACAAAATTATTTATTATAACTGAAGTCAATAAGTGGTAGGTTATGGTGCAGAAAAATCAACTTTTCTGCATTAATGGGAAGAAGTCTGTACCTCTTTTCTTCGTATACGTTTCCTGCTTCACTAAAAAGCCTCTCTGAATACATGCTGCTTGCAATAGCTGATAAGTACTTAGCAGCCAGTTTGACTAAACATGGGGAAAATTTAGATTTATGTGTAGCCCACCAGGCAAATGAATCGTCGTTTCTCTTTAAAGTTTTCATGCTCAAGTACATATCAAGGTCACCTGCTATGATGTTCTTTGAAGTAGAAGCTATTCCAGTTACGTCGGACGTTCAGCGCCGCCTTCCTGTAAGCCTAGACGTTTTTTGACAATGGCATTTGGAAGTCAGTGGAATCATGCTCGACATTCCGAACGCCATTGTCAAACTTCTAGGCTTACAGGAAGGCGGCGCTGAACGTCGGACGTACACGTTTTCGCGTTGAAAACTTCCGCCGCAAACTCTCTATTTACAGGTGTAGGTCATTTCATTGTTATCCACATTTGATATCATCACTTATAACATACTGCCATGACACTAATGTCTGTCCGCTACAACTGTCAACAATTAACGCGATTCAAGAAGTATAGTGACAGCAAGCCAATAGAGAGCAGGGTGCGCGATTCTTGCCATATAATGCGATTTGCGCGCCAATTTTTCGTACGTGCGTTAATGAAGCCGAATAGTTTGGCCGAATATTCGGCTATTCGGCCAAACTCTTGGCCGAATATTCGGTATTCGGCCTGAGGCCGAATATACTATTCGTTACATCACTAATAATTAATAATTACATTAAAAATTTATTTATATTATCTGACATTTAAACTAACTATATCATCAGTACACATGCCATAAATTTCACAATCAAATTCTGGACATGGAGCAAAGAACATACAGGATGGTGAAAATTACCTGCAATTGTCTGGTTGCTTTATTGTTTAATCAATTGGATAATTGCCTGTGGAAAACCAAACCAGAAATGTATAGTCTATTTTCCTGATAGGATACTTTCCTATTTTTCCTTTTCTTCTGGAATAATTTAGAATATTCTGGAAGAAATGAATTGCCTGGAGCAGGACTCGAACCTGTAACTCCCACTTCCAGTCTGATTGCATTGCCAGTTATGCTAACCGGACCTTCAAATGATCCTCCATTTCTGTGCATATTTTAATTTAGATATAACCATCTGGATGGAGGTCCGGGTAGCATAATTGGCAATTCATTCACATGGGTAAGTAGGAGTTGTTAGTTCAAGTCCTGCTCTGGGCAATTCTATTCTTCTGGAATATTCTGAATTATTTATTGAATATTAATTTAATTATAATTATTAAATTTAATAAGATATATGACTATTATTTAGAATTTCATTAAAAATAATAGTGGTAAAGTAGCTTGATTTATTCCGGCAATAGTTTGGCTTATGGTTTATTACCAAAATATTGAACTTCGGTATGTTTGTATATTTGTAACCTGACAATGATTGATGAAAGTAGTTGAAAATTTTAGTTGGCTGCAATTTGAAAAATTGTAGACCTATAAATTCCTACTGTCTGTTTGTTCATCCACCTATCCGTCTGTTCTTCTTTAATCTATCTAATTCCATTCTTAAGAATTAGATAGATTAAATCTGAGACTAAATATGGAAACCTTAGGGGCAGGAGGTACCTGATTAACAATATATGAACTTTCAATGCAGAATTAACATTATTTCAATTCAAAATTTTTTTTCTAAAGGAGTTAATAGATGACTGGTACAACTCTATTGTTAATAGGAAAAGTATGGCATACTGGGGCATGACTACTAATTTGAGATGGAGAACATATATTTAAATTAAATAAATTTTAAAAAATATGATTAAAAAATTGCAGCCCAGCATTATGATGATGTCGCAATAAATGATTACTTAGTTTAATTTTATAATTTTAGTTTTTTTTATTATTTATCACATTTATTTTTGGGAAAGAATAAAAATAATTTGAATACATCTAGTTAAATGATTTAAGTTTTAAAAGAATACAGTATTAATCTAATAATGTTATTTACTTTTCAGACATTATTTTGCTCTGCAAACAAATCCTGGAGAACAGTTTTTTATTTTTACAGCTTTGTCTGCATGGCTTATAAGAACAACAGGAAGATCATTTGAAACACCTCAAGAGGTATGTTTAAATATTTTTAAATATAAGTGAGAACTTGCAAATATTTGTAGATTATTTAATGTATATATAATGCAGTAATAGATAAATTAAAAAATATAGTCTAAACATGCTTGGAAGCAAGACATTTTATTGTTATTACTATTTAAATCAAAAACACAACACCTTAATTTGCTGAGAAAAATTTAATGAAAAGCAAACGTTTTCAGCCAAATCTGTTGGCCATCATCAGGCTAAGATATTCGAATATAAACAAAATAGAACAAAAATTTAAATACAAATAAAATAAAATAACGAACAAAATATATATATATAAATGTATAAAGAAAAATAAAATAAAATAAAAATTATTATTATAAATAACAAAATATGTATATGAAAAAATAAGCATAGGTTAATTAAATATTAAAACGTTATATAGAAATTCAATGAAATGCAAGATATGCAAAAAAATACTAAAATAAAGGCATTAAATTAAAAGCTGTCTAATCGTTTGATTAAGTATTTCCAGGCTGAAGGCAACCCTTCAGAATTTCTAGAATTAATGCATGCATCATGCAATCTGCTCTTATATATTTCAATTTTTTCGGAGCAAATCGCCAATGTTGATGAATGTACTGGTTTAATAATACTTGCTTCGTCCCATTTGACGATTGAGCCCTCAATTTGCGCCAATTGCGATAGTATTGTGGCATTAGATCCCTTGCTGATATTGTATTTATGTTCTTTTAATCTGACTCCTAAACTCTATTAGTGACACCAATATAATTTTTATTAATGTCTAGTTCACGATTTTCATATGAAATCCTGTATACTCCTGCTCTTTTTTCTTTATCTATGCTGTCTTTGTCGTTCCTTAATAATTTGTACAGGTTAGGAGCTCTCTTGAAAATTAACTTAGACTTTTTGCAGGCTGAGATTTCCTTCATGATGGCTTTTCTAATGGTTTAATAATACTTGCTTCGTCAAATGGGATGAAGCAAGTATTATTAAACCAGTACATTCACCGACATTGGCAATTTGCTCTGAAAAAATTGAAATATATAAGAGCAGATTGCATGATGCATGCATTAATTCTAGAGATTCTGAAGGGTTGCCTTCAGCCTGGAAATACTTAATCAAACGATTAGACAGCTTTTAATTTAATGCCTTGATTTTAGTATTTTTTTGCATATCTTGNTTCTAACCTGTACAAATTATTAAGGAATGACAAAGACAGCATAGATAAAGAAAAAAGAGCAGAAGTATACAAGATTCCATATGAAAATCGTGAACTAGACATTAATAAAAATTATATTGGTGTCACTAATAAAAGTTTAGGAGTCAGATTAAAAGAACATAAATACAATATCAGCAAGGAATCTAATGCCACAATACTATCGCAATTGGCGCAAGTTGAAGGCTCAATCGTCAAATGGAACGAAGCAAGTATTATTAAACCAGTACATTCACCGACATAGGCAATTTGCACCGAAAAAATTGAAATATATAAGAGCAGATTGCATGATGTATGCATTAATTCTAGAGATTCTGAAGGGTTGTCTTCGGCCTGGAAATACTTAACTAAACGATTAGACAGCTCTTAATTTAATGCCTTGATTTTAGTATTTTTTTGCATATCTTGCATTTCATTGAATTTCTATATAACGTTTTAATATTTAATTAACCTATGCTTATTTTTTCATATACATATTTTGTTATTTATAATAATAATTTTTTAATTTTATTTTTCTTTATACATTTATATATATATTTCGTTCGTTATTTTATTTTATTTGTATTTAAATTTTTGTTCTATTTTGTTTATATTCGAATATCTTAGCCTGATGATGGCCAACAGATTTGGCTGAAAATGTTTGCTTTTCATTAAATTTTTCTCAGCAAATTAAGGTGTTGTTTTTGATTTACATACAAATGCTGAGTGAGTGTACATCAGTTATTACTATTACCATGTACTATTACTATTTCTCAACCATTGGTTGTATTATTGGTGTTTTCCATTTTTACACATCAGAATCAAAGATATAGTAATGTATTGATGTGGAATATGTGTGGATTCAAGCAGTTCAGTCTTTTGTAGTTGACTGATGGTGATTTTTTTCCAGTTTTCAGATTTTTTAAGTGCTGGCATAGGTATTTTGGAATAGCACCCAGTGTGTCAATGGCCACTGGTACCACGACTGCTGGTTTGTGCCATAAACTTTGAATTTTAATCTTTATATCTTGATATTTTGTTATTTTTTTCTTGTTTTGGTGTTTTTTCAATTCAAGAGTTTCCTAGTATGGCAAAATCTATGATTCACAGTTTTTCAACCACAAGTTACATCTGGTGTATTATGTGCTAGAACTTTGTCTGTTTGTATTCTGAAGTCCCATAGCATCTTAACTTCAGAGTTTTTGATGACTTTTTTGTTATCATTCCACCAGTTTTCTGTAGTCTTTGCTGTATAGATATTCAAAGTAGCCATATTTTGAAATAACCAAATTCCATAACATGTAAATCTCTATATCCTCAGCTGGACAAATAGTACAGTTAAGAACTAAAGGGATTTTGAACTATCCAAGTTTGAATTAAATGTCTATAGCTGTAAAATTGTATTATTACATGTGTATGCATGTACTAGTTATATGATTCTATAGATAAGTTCATCAGAGATATAATATTTACTATTGATTTGTTATTTTCAACAAATATCATTTGTACCATTGATTGTTCATTAGTAAATATATTGGCATACAAAACTTAAGCAACGATGTAATTTTTATCCAGATAGCCATGAAATTGTAGAAAAGAGCTTGTTGTGATCAGTACAATGAACATCCAATTCAGTAGAAAGGTGATTTGTACACAAATATCAGGAAGAAGACATTACAGGTGACTTGAGAGCATGCAAAATGTCTGTAGTCAGTGATGCAGTGCAAGACTACAATAAAAAAAAGGACGAAAGGTGTTATTAAAGACATTCGCTGCAAGTTCAAGTGACTTTGTAAGTGCAATATGGCTAGAAGAAACCATCTGGATGACTTTACATGTGATAGAATGATTGGCAAGCTTAGGAGGGGCACAGTATGACAAGTGTAGCCCAAGAGTTTGGGATCAACAAAAGTGTTGTTTCATGAGCTTGGAAAGCCTTCTTAAGGTACAGCTGAATAAAAGGTTGTCCAAGTAAAACAATGCCAATGGATGACTGTAGAACGTGGCTACATTCTGTAAATAGAACAGTTATTTTTATTTGACTTTTCCTGAAGAAGGCCAATTAACGAGTGGCCGAAAACATTCGAATGTTAAATTTGGGTATTTTGCTGGAAATTTTGTGCTTAGGTGAGAATCTATATATATCATTCCAGTTTATTGTTGTGGTTTTTATATATTTAAGGCCACATTAAAAGGAGAATGCATAAATCATAAAGACTGAATCTCTATCAGCCACATGGCAACCTTTATATGATAATCCATGTAAAAATGTTTTATCACAAGATAGCAAATCAACTGCAACATGTAGAAAAATATATACAGTAGAACCTCGATTATCTGGATTGTTCAAAATAAAGAAAATTTTTACGAATTTGCTGATTTGCACTTGGCGAATTGCAACACTGTTTATGTATGTGATGGAATGCATAACTTTTTTGTTCCAACGTCTCACCTGGCACAGTGGTTGTAAACTTTTTAATTTAATACATTTTGCATAGTCTGGATAAATAGTAATTTTTAATTTAATACATTTTGCATCATAATAAAAATATAACTTGATATATATATTTATAAATAATTTATATTGAAATTACATCATTTCTATGGCCAAGGGTGGTATAAGGTATGGGCAACATGGGCCACTGCCTACAGCCTCACACCTTGAAGGTTTATGCATTACTTAAAAGCCATGAACAAGACGAAAAAATTTTACTCGTCATAAAATGATAAATAGTTTGCATTTTTATGAATAAAAATTTGACAGTTTCAACTGCTTCTTATTTTATAAAATCCATCTTCTTGCACCACCAGAGGGCCTTTAAACAATAGGCAGTCTGTTAGTACTGGTCATTCCAAATTCAATATGAATGTTTGTTTCTTGAAAATTTGATCAAGATTTAAATACAGTATTTATTTTTGATATTACCAATATGTCATTGAAAAGAAAACATGGTATTATCATTAAAAACAAATTGGATATAATCAATGCTTTGAAATGCGTTGAGTCTGGACGTTCATAATCTAATAAATATGGTGTTGTGTCAACGATCTCAGATATAAAAAAACAAAGTGAAAAAATTATGAAGTTGAACAATAATTGAATTTCTTAATAAAAAAATAATTTAATATTGAAGCTACATTATATGCAAATCTAGACAAATAAAAATTATTCATACTGTATATACAGTACATTCTTTCACTGTCAATTATTATTTTTTTGATTATTCAGATTTTTCCTTATCCAGACTACCTTCATTCCCAATTAGTCTGGATACTCAAGGTTCTACTGTATCTTCATTTGTCTTAGAATTATTTACTGTTATATTTTATCATAATTATATAGGGTACTATGTTTTTTAAATTACATTTTTAATTATGAATGTATGAGAAATACAGTGGTGCCTCATATAACGTACTTAATCTGTTCCAGGTGCACGTCCGTTAAGTGAAAAGTTCGTTATATGAAATGCATTTTCCCATAGAAATACATGTTAAAACATAATTCATTCCGCAGCATAAAATAACCATACTGTACTATAAAAAATGAAAATGGAGCAGTCACCAATTATGCTGGCAAGTCAGATGTTGTGAGGAGGAGGTGGAGGAACACTTTCTTCACACATTCATACAGACATACACTTTTTATACATTGCAGCAGGTCTCTTTTTATTGTTTTTTAATTGGAGCTTGCAGGATCAACTCTTCTTGTTCCATCCTTTGTTTTTTGGCAGCTGGCTTCTTGAAAAACATGTCCAAAGTGGTCTGTTTCTCTCTCTTTTTCAACACCTATCAGAAATGACAGACAGGGGTGTCATTGTAGAGATCGTTGATCCTGTTGGCCTCAGCTGTTTTTAGATAATGAGTGTTGGTAAACTCCTGCACCTCTCTCCATTTTTGTCACCTTTCACTCCTTCTGATGATTTCTTGCTTTGTTTCAATTGAAATCACCTTTCTGTTTTTTTAGAAGCCATGATTTGCACAACGAATAAATGTAAATACCCTGCACTGANTTTCTCTTTGTTAACTTCCATCTTTTACACCCTATAACTCACAACTGAATTGACCAATCAAAAAACTGTAAAAGAATTTTTTTTAGTACAGAATGTCACTTTTCCAATAAGCACAAGTCTGAACTTGTGTCATCAATATTTTATGAGATATGTATCACTACAGCCATCTAGTGACAAAATAATGGATTTCTTTTTCCCCAACCTAATATTATAAAAATAGCAGATTGTCATTGGCAATGGCAAAAGAGTGGAAACATCATTTGCACTTGTTTGCAGAAAGCCCGTTGTTCTCCTCACATAACTGCCAAACAGAAAGTCCGTTGTTCGCAGTTAGTCTGTTACTCGAGTCACATAACGGCTAAACAGAAAGTCCATTGTTCGCAGTGTCCGTTACTCAAGGCATATGTTATACAAAGCACCACTGTACAGGACATTGTATATCTTAAAAATTAAATAATGTCACTGAGTAACATTCCAGTTTTGAACATTATCAAATTGAAGCAAGTATGTGAAACCTGCACAGGCTTCTGAAATATTCCAAAAATATTTGTGTTATTAATAAATGTGTTTTCTGGAAGTGTACGAGTCCACTGAGCTTGTAATCATGAAAGGATACCCCTCTAATTGAGCTACAAGAAGTGTGTGGGTGGACTTTTCCAGTAATCAGATGGGTGCTCTAGCTTTATTTATCACTGGATGGTGTTGCCCTTGTTTGTATGTCTTGGCAAATGCAACAGCCTGGGGACATTTGGGAAGTGAAGAACCTAGAGCCGACAAAACAAAGCCTTGGTTGTTGTGAAATGGGATGCGTAAATACAGTGCTTGCAAGAATACATCACACAAACAGTGTGAAAGAGTTGATGTATTCATCAATAAATTACAATCTAGAGTTAAATGTTTCACCCATACTAAGCTAGTTGAGTGCATGGCTCTAGATAATGTTGTTCTTGACTCTCCGGATGTCCCCAGGTTTGCCAAGACAATTGCCAGAAAATGCAGTTTGCATCGCTTTGCGGAGGTGCTTGTCTATTTTCATCATTCTTCAAAATGGAAAGGACTACCCAACCCTAGCAGACTTTCCAGCATATACAGTATCCCTATTGGAGACACCAGATGTGATAGGATCCATCTATACATTGGGTCCACTAAACGTTCTATGAAAAAGAGAATACAAGAGTATATCTGAGACGTTCAACATGCCAGAACATCCACAGCCCTCTACGTATATGGTAGATCCAGAAATAGTTGTGGACTTCACATGGACCAAACTCATCTTAAACATCACACATAGAGCATCTCAGATGGTTATAGGCCATAGAGGTTTTTAAACATAACTTCGAGTCATCCTGTATAAATTTTAAAGAGGAAATGATGTTGTCAATGCCTGGCAGGCCCTATTACATGCAACATTATAGTGGTTAATTTAATATTGTTTTTTGCATGACAACACCTACGTAGCATTAAATTTATATTTATAGTTTTGAAAGAATGCATGATTTATGTGTACATTGTTTTAAGAATTTTTAGAAATAGACATTTGTTCTGATAATGTTCCATTGGATAACCATTCTGTTGCACCTGAAGAACATGGAAGGAGTTAGAAAATGTTTGTGCAGTGTTTGTTGTTTTTTTTTATATATTTTTATTTTTTGTTTATTATTTGCACCGGAAATTGGTTCTATATTTGTTGTTACATATATTCCAGTGTAAACTGCATATATTTTACTTGTATTGTTATTATAATAAAAGTTTGTTTTATTTTTTTATTATATTATATGTTATTTAATATGTTAAAGTGAACACTGTTCAAATTGCTTGATAATTCTGTAGCAACATGCAAAATTCTCTCTTTTTTCCAAGAGTAAATTAACAGAAGGAAATCATTTACCATAATATACAAAGAATCTTTGATTGTAAAAGATAAAAACCAACATTGAATAAATTAATACAAAAACAGTTTTATTGCACTGTAGTACATATTCAAAATTGTTTGTTGTTGGTGCAGCTGCAAGATGTGTGGAATCTTTGTGCTTGTTTCTCTTTTCATTTTATTTCCTCATAAAGTATAATCATTTCTCAGTAGTATTTGTTAGTAAAAGGTAGTGATTCTCAACCACTGTGCTGCAAGATTTTGGAAGTATGCCACCACTGTGAATACCCAAACATAAGCAACGTCAGAGAAGTAGTTCGATTAGTTCTACCTTCCCAGGGCATGTTTGGAAATTGTAACCGGTGTTACCAGTAATTGCCGATAGTTACTGAGGCATTTAGAAAATGTGATCTAAATAACCAACTGTGTTTAAAAATCACTATGATGTCGCCGGTTGTCCTGTGGTACTTACCGAAATAACCGTGTGTGCCGCCAAATTTTTAAATTATTAAAAATGTACTGTGATGAAAAAAAGGTTGAGAATCACTGGTATAAGGCAATGTTTCAGTACAGTAGAGCGTCAATTATCCAAATCAATTGGGGACTGGGATTGTTAGGAAAATCAATTTTTCGGATAACCAATTATGTACAGAAAAATACATTATTAATATAGTATATCAATATATCCCATGTTTACATTTTTCTCCGTTGTGTGTCACTTCATGTTGAATTTTCGTCGATGGTATAATTTTTTATAACATTTTTATAATAATAATCATGTCTATTGTATTGTTAAAAAATTATTTCTTTATTTTGTACAAACAAAATATATTGAGAAATATAAAAACAAAAAATTATACTGTAAATGTTAATGTAGTATCAAAAATGTTTGATTCAGCACAACACAGTCTGACTGGAACGCTTTTGGTTAACCAACGTTTCGGTTGATCGGCATTCGGATAATCGATGCTCTATTGTACTCCACTGTACCAAATAAAACAACGGTCGGCAACCGGTGGTCCGCGGTCCACGAGAAAATTTGAGTGGTCCATGGAGAAATTGGAACATTGATCAACTGAAGGTTATGCGAATGTTATTACAAAAGAAATGCAAAATCTTAGTTTCTTTTTTCACTCATTGGGGTTTTTTATTCGAATCTAAAACCAAAAACGAAGTGACTGTTATCAATAAATAATGAACAATAAACAATATTGTGAGTGCGATTGTCGTCCTTCGTGGAAAAGCATGAAGAATCCATAAACTTGTTTCAAACAAGCAGCAATGAACTTTAGGCTTGCAGTAATTTGTTATAATTAAATATGTGAGTTTCATATTAATATAGTAAAACTGAACTTTTATGATCATTATTCTACAGATTTTGTATTGTTTAAAAAAATTCATGATAATGGTCTGCGGGATTCAAAATTGTGACTTTAGTGGTCTCTGAGGTGAGAAAGGTTGCCGACTGCTGAAATAGAAGACTACATAATGTTGGGTCTTTTATAAGGATATTGAATTATGTGTTGCCACATGATTTGTGAAGATTGCATTTTGATTTACATTTTGTTCTTTAGTTTGGAAAATTTATGTATTACTGTGGAACTTCCACCAATTTGTATATGTTTAATGAATTAATTAATTTTACTTAAAACATGGTAGTGAAAGTAATGAACCATTGGCTATGCACATTATTGTGCAATCTTTTGCATCAGGATAAATGATAAAGTGAGCCCTTGTATATTATCATGAATATAAAATCTTGGATAATAAATATTTTATTGAAATAAAGATGATAATTTCTTGAAGTACCCTCACTCAGCATAAGTAAATCAAAAAAACATAACACCTTAATTTGCTGAGAAAATTTAATGAAAAAACAAAATGCTTTCAGTTGGCTGAAAGCGTTTGTTTTTTCATTAAATTTTCTCAACAAATTAAGGTGTTATGTTTTTTTGATAATTTCTTATTTTATTACGGTAAAAATTTATTTTTGAGTTTATACTAATAATAATAATAATAATAATAATATATTAAATATAGGATGATGATCCAAATTCTACGATATCCAACATCTTAGATGTTCTGCGAAATATGGTAAGAATTTTTTTATTTCTATAGCTTGAAATTTATTATTATAATACATTACAGTACATTGGTAGTCAAAAGTAAGTGGGAAGGTAAAATAATACCAAATGCAAACACTAAGCAACATTTTTGCATTACCTGTTGATACAAAGTTACCAACAGTAGCTTGTGAAATTATGTAAATATCTATAACAACACTGTATTATCACTTATGTTAGTTTTTGACAAATAATAATTTCAAAATTGTGCCTAAAACAATGCCTAAGCAAGTCAAAACAACTTGTTCAAAAGTAAATAGTTATGCCCATAAATCATAAAAATTTGAAAAAGAATCTATCTGATTAGTCAATATTCTATCACTGCTAGAGAGGACATAGGTTTCAGTAAAGTTAGGACATGTTGGGCACTTTTGTGAAGAATAATCAAGCCACAAGATGCCAAAATCTGGTGAACTTCCTGATAATATGAGGATTGAAATTGTTAATGATCATTGTGCAGGGAAAAGCATCAGGGTGATTGTGAGAGAAAGGAATTTATTCTTTGAAGATATTTGCAAGGTTATAAAGATGACGGAGAGGTTTGGCACTGTCCAAAACTTTCATTGTTCCAGCTACCACAATGCACATCATCACAAGAAGAACATACCATTTGGTGTGAAGCCTCCACTAACCTGCAAGCTTTTGCCCAGGCTATCGGGAACACTTTGGCATTGAAACATCTTTATCAGTTGTCCATCTTCAACTCAATGAAGTTTGATTTAAAGGATGTGTGAAGGTCCGAAACCCTTTTTCTGTTTTAGATCAGTAAATCTAGGAATTTTCCTAGTAAAAGAGAAAAGGGGGACTTCTGCGGTCAATGACCGAGACGCTCTCCTCGAATAAGAAAAAAAGGAGAATGTTAAAATATCAATAAGAGAAATCATCTCTATTTGTTTAACAGTTATTCTATAGACGTAGTATCAACAAGAAGGGAATAAGAGATATTTCTTATCACCTCTTGGTTGCACGTAACACGTGGTTACGGTAATAAATCGCCTTGTTCATAGTCAAACACGACGTTTGATATAAACAATAACTAAATAGTTGACCAGGTTAAAGAAATTATTGTCAAATGATTGTTAATTTATGGATGAGAGCCATCAAACCTATAGAAATTTATATCATAAAATCATATCATTTTGACACCAATAACAATAAATTAAACAAACTTCTCTGTCATTTGTCCGAACTAGCTAGATCCAAATATCAACACACTAGCAAGTGTGCGGATAAATCATGAATAACGTCATAGTTCTCACCCCCTCGAAATCAGTATAAAGAGGGCTCCCGGCCAGTATCGGGGTGGCCTCCAACTTAGAAGGAAATAACGGATTAACGATCCTCATCGCTGACCGCCAAAGACGGACAACACGGTTAGATTCTACAAGCTACAAATTAGTAATTAGAATTCTCTCCCTTCTCTCAGGTGGACTTGGGCTAACTCCTAAATAGATTTTAAGAAGGATCAAAGAATATCCTCTATCGTAAATATGTAACCGGAAAACCGCCTATAGTAACCTCGGTTAGAGATTAGCAGTATTATTAATTATTGTAACCTTTTCAAATATATCATTAGTTAATTAAATATATATATATATGTTATTTTAAATATGTGTGTTTACTCGTACTCGGTCAACACCTTATCGACTTATCCGCGACCTCCCACTCGATTTTCGCCCTCCTAAATTGCCATCCACTGACCCTGTGAGCGGGACTCACCGCCCCGTTGTCGGAAAACGGTTCAAGCTTTGATGCTTAAACCCCGATTCTCACAGATGCATTGCATGTCAAGTGCCATTCATTTTGAAAGTGAACACTAAAGAAGCTAGCTTTTTCAAGGGATCACTTAAAAATCCTCCTGGATTTTGGAACAAAGTGATTTGGAGCAATGAATTGAAATTTGAGATTGCGGGCTTGAGATGGCAACAAACTGTGTCATGAAAGAACCTTGCCTACAAGCCTACCAATTGCATTGGGACTGTGAAGCATTCCCAATCTATGATGATATGGTTTATCTCATTGTGGACACTGCCAGTAGGAAGAAATCAGCAATTGTATGTTTCAGGGTTGTAAAAGCGCGTTGAAATTTTGACTAATTATGAAACTTTTAAGTCGGAGAGTTTCGAAGATCGAATTGGGTCAAGAGGGTGTGTTGGTGACAAAATGCAAACAGAAAGAAAACTTTCTTACTATTGTAAAACAAATGTGATGTGATGATAAACAGCAGAGGGGAATGTCAACAGAGAGAGCTTTGTTGAGATGCTCATGAACAAGTGTTGGGTCGAAACAATCGAGAAAGGGGGATTTAATGACTAAAGGGACATCTGTTAAGTCATGTAGGCCCAAACTTGTTAGGGGGTAAATGGACACAAGAACATCTAGTAGACCATTTAGGTTCAAACATGTCAGAGAAAATGGCCATAACAGAGTAAAATATGAGTGCAGACTTTAAAAGCTCCATTATCACCTCTCCTACCTTTTCCAGACCTGGTTCGATCTTGGGTTTTGCCTAGAGACAAAAGAATGACCAATCAGGGTAAGGGAGAGGGTGAACAGGACCAATCAAAAGGGTGATATTCAGGGAAAATATTATAAAACCCCCAAATCTCAAGGACAAAGGTCGATTCTCCTCTGAAGTGTTGCTTCGTAGATCCAGGACCTTTGTCCACCAACACTTCGCCATTCAAGCCTCTCCTTCTATGCAACAAACGCTTTGCCATTCAAGCCCCGGGGCGAGTATCTTCAGACCATGAGCTGCATCTGATCGCCGACAATCGGAGACCACCACCACCACCACCAAGCCGATCTAGATCACATTGTGTATTGATACTATGTAAATTAATTTCATGTCAAAAATAAATGGTTTGATGTAAGACACTTGTCATCTTTGCCTCCACCACCACCCACATACGATTTGACCCTAGGTTTTCCTGACACACAATTAACTTATTGCCTCTAAAAGTCGTCAACCTTACACATGGATGCAAAACTGTACAAGGCAATATTAGAAAACAATCTTTGTTAATCAGCAAAAGATATGGACATCAACATCAAATTTGTGTGTAAACACAATGACCCAAATCATTTGTCTAGGCTAGTCAAGTATATTTTGCTTCCGAGGGGTTTGAACTGCTAACCTGGCCACCAGATTTGAATCCCATCAAACATATTTGGGATGAGCTGGATCAAAGAAGAAAAGCTTGAAAGTCTACTGAACAGCCTTATTTGATGAATGGAGCAAAAACAACATTAAAGTTCTACAAACAATGCTGGACACAATGCCACAATGTTTACAAGCTGTCATACAAGCCAAAGATGATCCAATGCAGTATTAATCTTTTGTTTTTTCAATGTAGGTGGAATAAATATGGTATTATTGAAACTATGCAATACCTACTTACTTTTGACATTGAGGTATATCAAAAAAGTCATTTATTTAAAATAAAGCAGTGTAAATTTAACAAAGACCATACTGTCGAAAGTACTAGTAAAATAAATGTTTTTACATAATGCTGACAGACAGTGGTGTATGTTATCTTTTTCTTATAGTATTTGGCATGTACTGTACATCTGTTCAAATTTTATTAACAAAAACCACAGAAAATATGTTGGATTAAATTGTGAAACTACATAAGTCCAATTTTTAAGCACGTTCAGTTTGCACATGCAAACATGGCATTTGTCTCTATTTTGCATTCCAACTATTTATTTCTGCCACTGTATATTAACATCAATGATGATGAATATCTGCCATAAAGCAAATTATATTCCAAAATTAATTGATTACTTCTTAAAAATAAATTTATCAAAAATATCTAAATAAAGAAATGTGAACAAACTTTTTTAGGATGGAAGATATAAATTAACAATTTTTTCTGGGATATCTATGTATAAAAGTCAATTTAAAAGTATGCACAGATTCCTGTCCTGGCAGGCTTTTGGCTGATTTTAAATTGCAATTACAAACTAATCTGGCAACTTTGTCTAAACTTATCAAAAGCATTTTTAAAAATGAGAAGTATTCTGTATGCATTGCACATATTCATCTGCCATTGCAACTTTCTGGAAACCATCAAAATATATATATGGCTCATCATTAGTTCTTCTCCATCTTTAGTTTCCTTTAGTCATTCTCCTTTTTCCTCTTTACTTTCCTGGCTCTGTTATATGTAACAGAGGGTTAGCTAACATGCAGTAGGAATGGATCAAGATTATAAAGACCATCAAGAACAACTTATTCAACATGCAAAAGCCCTGAAAATATGTAAATCAGTACATCAAGGCCACTCCATTAACTATGACGATCACAAAAGGCTATCTTTTGCATGGAGAGAGTGGTTTGAATCAACACCTCATAACTTGTGAGGACAATTATTCATGTATTTCTGCTTTTACTGAATCTTTTGTTTGTTTACATTTATTCCTATTTTGTCTTTTCTCTGCCCTTCTAGGCAACATTTGTTTATTCATTCTGTAATTTATTATTCTAATGTAAAAACTCACTACCTTGATATTCACTCAGCTGCTTTTTCAGACCCATGAATGTTTTCGGTCTACTTCTAAGACCTGCTTAAAGTGAAAAATTTTAAACTGGTGGACTTCTAATGCTTCAATGTTTTAATATGCCAAACCCAGAAGAGCTCCCATGTAAAAAAGTCATGATGAAATGCAGAAAAAACCCAAGTACTTCCTAGGTCAGATTAGTAAGAATGTACCCTATAACACTAAATTTCATGGTCAATTACATGGTCAATTGAACAGAAAGCAAACAATAATAGATGATAATTAAAGATACATTCTCAATTATATTTCAGTTTATTTCTTAAAAATCTTTCAATGATGTGGGAATCTTCTATTTAAAAAAAAACAAAATTTTTCATAGTTAAAATTATCCATGTAATCAATGGTAAAACCATCCAATTAAAGAAAAATGCATTTTGAATGTTCCTTCAAATATTAGAACATTCCTGTTCATTTTCTCTGGCATACTGAATTTTAATATAATTAAAAACCTCACTTTAAAACCACTAAATGTCCTTGTTGTTGGCAAATTAATCTTCATAATTGGTATCTTTGTTCACTTGGAAAGCACTTATCCGTTGTATTATCAATTATTAGATATTCTCACCAGATGATGTTGACTTTTATTTCTTCATTTAACCTCATTTTATTTTTGGTACTCAGTATTAAGCATTAATATTTTAGATATGACAATACAACAAAAATATAATAAAATAGAATATAAACATTATATGAAAGCATATATTAGTAAAAAAATGATTAATTACTATTCAGTCATAAATATGACAGTAAAAAGGAATAGCTTTACAACATGACAGTAAAAAGGAATAGCTTTACAAAAAAGACAACAAATAAAAATATTTAAAATATTAAAATAAGAGAATCATTGAAGTGGAGCATTAGCAAAGCTGCTACGAGGCTTACAAAATTGTGTTCATTCTCAAAATCTGTTTGATGGATTTTGATTAAACTTTGCTATTTTCCATTAATTGTGATTGTGGAATCCAAAACTGTAATAAAAAATGTCCATGACTTTGTTTTTGAGATATAAGGTTGTTTCATGAGCATGCATGACAAAGTGATATCACACGGATAACTTTGTTTCGATGTTTTAGAATGTTTCACGGTCACTAGCATGTCTTGTATGGACTTATGAAATTGAGTTTGCCTTCAAAATTTAAAGGATTGATTTTGATTAAACTTTGCCATTTTCCATTAATTGAGACAAGAAATCCAGAAATGTAAAGTGGGTCCATTTAAATGTAAAAAAATCCAGCAATGAATCTCTTAACTTTCCTGGAAATATTTAAAACTGTATGTGTGGTGCAATATTTCATTTTAAAAAAAAACTGTTTACATTTTTAATTATTATAAAATGGCAAAAAGTTTAATTTTGAGAGTAGGGATGGGTTTTATGAAAAATTGTAAGTGAGAATAACAAGTAAAATTATTATTAAGTTTGATCCTATTCGAGATATGACACACAACTACTTTTTATGTCCCCACTTCGTCAATCTAAAATCACCAATATTTAATACAGTAGAACCTCGAAAACTCAGCTCTCGATAACCTGGCTCTCCGGATAACTCGGCAAAAAAATCCTTAGTTAATTAATTTTCATTATAGACAGCTTTATAAAAGTATAAAAGCTCTCATAAAGTATTTTTCTGAGGTCTGTCTTATCAGGTAAATTACTGTACACAGTGTATTCATTAATTTTCATTTTCATGTAGTAAAGGCTCTATGCCTTCATAAAGGACGTACTTTTCCTTTGTTTAAGGGTATTTGGGCAGTTTATTCTCTGTTATATTCTCAAGTAAACAATACATACAAGTACAGTACAGTATTTTCTGAGGAAACACTCATACTTATTTTTTTAACCCCATTCCCGATAACCCGGCATTTTCACAAACTCGGCCACCCTTCGGTCCACATTAGGCCGAGTTTTCGAGGTTCTACTGTATCATGAATCTTTCTAATACACAAATCTTCCTGCAAAACTTCAGAAAATTTCAAAAGCACAGGAGTTGTTATTAAGCTTCAAAATGGGTAAACAAAATCGTGCCCCCCCACAGACACATGTTGACATTTATACATACAGAAAATACTCCTAAATGTTTTTGCATTTCCAAATGTTTGAAGGTCCCCTGAGTCCAAATATATTAGAATTTGTTCAAAACATTTTTATTTGACCAGAGTTAATTTAATTGAAAACGAATAATAAGTAGTTTTGCATGGTAAAATTTGACCAGCTGCTTCTCAATCAAAAATGTTGGAGAATAACATTTCTTGATTACCAGATATAGTTCATTTCCTGGCTTAAGAGTCTTGGCAAATGAAAAATTCTTAGTGTTTTTGGTGCATGGATTGTGGAGCCATGCATATATAAAACTTGTGCCAAGGGAGTGGATGTGAATCTTTTAACCCTTTGCTGTAATGATACTAAAAAGTTGATGGTTGCTGGCTGGCATTCTGTGGTTGTAATATATTCTCTTAATTTCTCATTGTACGTTGATTGTTTGAGTAACACTACTCCCTTTGACTTATTTGCTTTCATCAGAACCATGTTATTTTGTTCGAACCACTGGCGTGATTTGCGTATAATGATCTGAAATCGTTACATGCTGAAATTATTGCTTTCTTCGTGTCTTGACTGGGAAGCAGTTTTTCAACAAAAAAAAAAATCCTGACTTGTGTCATTCATACCTTTAGTGATTAATTCAATGTCCAGTATGAAGATTTCCAGCAGGGGCAGAGGGTTAGAAGCATAGAGAGGGTCAAATTTTAAGGCATCCAAAAGCACCTAAAACAAGAAACTTAAAGCATGTGATTGTTTATTCTTAAGATGTATTTCCCAGCATTTTGAATCTGTGTAATTGATTTATAGAAAGAAAAATTTTGAAGAAATTTTAAAAGGAGTCTTAAAAGTATAACTATTTTACCTTTTATGAGCATTTCAAAAATACTTACTGTTGGATTTCCTCAAAATTTTTATAAATATATGAAGTATATTAAAATTAAATAATAAAAAAGATATTATAATTACCTGTGCCAAATAATGTGTAACTACTAAGCTATTAAACATAGTAATACTGTATTGATGATATTTATATTATATTAATAGGGTGCAGCAGTTGATTTTCCTCCCAGCAGATTGAAATCAGGATTTGGAACTGAAGTCATCTATGTTCTGAATTGTTTAGCTGATCAAGCATTAAAAGCTGTTCACTTTGGATGGAATAAGTAAGTAATAATTTGATATTTATTTTTATGAAAATAAAAATATAAAAATTTTAGTTAATATTTTAAGTGTAGATTTAAATAAAAAATTTTCCCCCCTATATTTTAGAGCTAGTCATCCAGTTGAAGATCTGGAAGAAGAAAACTTAATAGATGATAGTGCTGAAGTTACATTAGAAAAGATTGAAGAAGAAATGCTAATAGTATGATCTGGTTCAGATGCTAAATGATTATATAATGTATTGTAGTGAATTTTATTGATGGAGAATAGTTAATTGTAATAAGTTCTTGTTTTTAAGGGGATTACACTAAAAATTCATACAAGAGAAAAAAATAAGTGTAACACCAAATGTGGAAGAAATAGAAACTTAAAATTTATATATCAATTGAAAGAGTATTTTTAGCTTTTCTTACTTATTTTGAGTAAATGGCTAAGGGCACAGTCATGGTTCAGGTATCAAATTAAAGCTCTTGCTCTGTAGATGATGATGCTGAAGAGAGATTCGTAAAGGTGCAATGTTCAGGCAAGGCTGAGTGGCAAAGGTACAGGACTGTTAAATCTACGGTACAATTATAACAATATTGTCGTTATTAAGTGTTGTTAAACTTCAAGCTTTTTATTCTAATACTTCTCATATAATCAATGATTCTTTTTAAAGTAATATATTTATCTTAATTATCATACTAATCTATATTTATATATTGGGTTGTTCGGAAAGTAATTTCGTTTTTTTTTACTACTAAATGGATTAGTCATATTTTTCTCGCCATTTTCATTCTAAACCATATTATCATTATATATTTTGACAGCTAGCATTTTAAGGCTTATTTGTAAAAAATTTTGTTTGATTTTGTGCAATTGTTTATTTTTTGTGTCCCATTAAATATGGAAGATCAAAAGCAGCATTTTCAGCATATTTTGCTCTTTTATTACCAAAAAGGTAAGAATGCTGTTCAAATGAGAAAAAAATTATGTGACTTCTATGGAGAAGATGTATTGACAAAATGACAGTACCAAAACTTGTTTACAAAATTTCGTTCTGGCAATTTCAATATTGAAGATGCACCACGTTCTGGATGGTCAGTTGAAGTCAATGAAAACAAAATAAAGGTACCGATTGAAGCAAACTGCCGAATAACAACACGTGAAATCACTAAAAGATTAAATTTGTCAAATTTAACTGTTTATGATTACTTGAAAGAAATTGATTTCATTTCAAAGCTTGATATATGGGTTCCACATGTTCTTAAAGAGAGATGCTCTCTTTGGTGGGATTTTAAGGGAATTTTTTTTTTTTTGGAGCTTTTACCAGACAATTTAACAACTGATTCAAAAGTGTACTGCCATTGAGTAAACAAATTGAGTAATATCATCAAACAGAAAAGGCGGCCAGTACAACAAAACAGGTGTAGTGTTTTACCACGATAATGTCAAATTTCGCACAAGTTTGGTAACTTGTCAGAAACTGTTATAACTTAGATGGGATGTGCTATTACACCAACCATATTTGCCAGATCGAGCACACTTGGATTATTACTTGTTCCGGTCTATACAAATTTTTTTTAACTGTAAGACACTTGAAATGACAATGTCAAAAATCACTTGGATCAGTTTTTTGTAAGCAACAATCAAAACTTTTATGAATGTGAAATCATGCTACTACCAGAAACGATGACAACAGGTATTTGGCCAAAATGGTTGATATATAATTCAATAAAATATTTATTTATTATAAAAATATTGTGTTTTTTTCCACGGAAAAAACTAAATTACTTTCTGAATAACACAATACTTTTTTGGAATGTAATTACTATGTTTTACAAGGGTATTTGTATATAGTTTATGGCTAGTTTGTATCAAAACTAGCCAAAAAGGTGATAGAGAATAATTTAGATCCTCTTCAGATGCAAATTTAGATAGTCTGTATTGCTCCATGTTAATTAACATTTACTAGAGTTTATTGAAAGGAAGCTTATTGTCCTCTCTACATTTCATACTTATCCCATAACCCTTTCAAATACAAGATTGCTGCCTTTTGTTCACTCATTAGAATTTTACACAGATCTATAGTATATGACAGGGACAAGGAACNCTTGAAATGACAATGTCAAAAATCACTTGGATCAGTTTTTTGTAAGCAACGATCAAAACTTTTATGAATGTGAAATCATGCTACTACCAGAAACGATGACAACAGGTATTTGGCCAAAATGGTTGATATATAATTCAATAAAATATTTATTTATTATAAAAATATTGTGTTTTTTTCCACGGAAAAAACTAAATTACTTTCTGAATAACACAATACTTTTTTGGAATGTAATTACTATGTTTTACAAGGGTATTTGTATATAGTTTATGGCTAGTTTGTATCAAAACTAGCCAAAAAGGTGATAGAGAATAATTTAGATCCTCTTCAGATGCAAATTTAGATAGTCTGTATTGCTCCATGTTAATTAACATTTACTAGAGTTTATTGAAAGGAAGCTTATTGTCCTCTCTACATTTCATACTTATCCCATAACCCTTTCAAATACAAGATTGCTGCCTTTTGTTCACTCATTAGAATTTTACACAGATCTATAGTATATGACAGGGACAAGGAACTAAGGTTCATCACATCTGTTACAATATAACACAGTTACTCTAATACTTTCATTTAATGGATTAGTACACCACTATACAGGAAACATGGACCATGCTTATCAACAAGATGATGATGTCAAACATTTATAAAGAAATTGCCAGAGTGGCTAACAACAGAATTGTCTATAGGAGGAGTTCAACTATCTTTGCATTTATTAGAAATGATAAAGATTCAGTAGATGAGTACTATACACCAGGTGTATACAGTCGACCCCCCTATAATTACGATTCCTATAAAACTACGAAAAAATTGCTACCGGTATCCGTAAAAAATAGTAAAAGTTCCCTATAAACACATCAAACGTCATCGGGCAGCCAAACTACTTTCCCGCCGTCCGTAGCGCCAACTACGGAGAGATTTCTATCGTCTGGACAATATTATATAAATTATATATAAATTAGGTACTGTACATATAATTATATATTAATTATATATAAATTAGGTACTGTATATATAATTATATATTAACTTATTGTAACTTTGTTATAATTAAATATATAATTTCCGCCGTCTAGCGTGGCGCCACGCTACGGAGATTTTTACGCTAACTATCGTCTGTCAGTATGTAAATTAGGTACCGTAAGTCTAATACAGTACTGTAATTTTATACATTTCTTGTGAAAGAAACATTTCTTATTCAACGGCGATTAAAATTATTTATATTAATGATGTCTCCGAAGTTCTACGAAGTTTTCACAGAAAAATAAGTTGTTAGAAATCGGCCGCTCTTTGCTGAGCTGTTCCGCGACGAAAACAATGTTGAGCAATGGCGATGTCGAATGGTGACACTCGGTAAGTAATCCTACAATTTTTTGTTTATAGCGTAGTTTATACGGATTATTCCCAAAAAATATATACGTATTTTGGAAATGTTGAGTTGGATTAGTCTAGAATCGATTAATTTTATGCAAGAAAATCTTTCAAACAGCTGTAGTCCGTAAACTTGACACGTGTCGGGTTGTGATTGGAAGGATTCGTAAGAAATCGGATTCCTAGAGAATGGAACGTATCTCTATCTTATAGGGGGGTCGACTGTATGCTATTCTGTTACATGGCACTAGAGTGGACTGCTCTTTAGTATGCATTGGAGTGACTATCAGGAATCTCATTGTAAGAGTAAAGAAGCATGTACACAACATCAGTAAGAAACAGTCCATGGTACTTGCAACATACTCAATGCGCAGGTTTATTTTGATAAAGTGCATATGTTACATTAGATGTCAGATCCCACACATATTTGAAATATTTATAAGTGCTTGAGATTTACTAGGCTGTTAAAAACCAAAAGGTGGTCTACTTTAGATAGACTGATACACACTATAAAGCTGCGGTGCCCAACCTTTAGTCTATTTCGACAAATTAAGAATTGAAAATTTTAGACAACCCACACATGGGATGACGACATTTTTTGAAAAAATCAGCAACAATAGGTAAAAGAAAACACAATATTACACTACTACTATTTATTACTAATAGTAATCTGAAGTCTGAATTATGTGCAGGAATTGGGATACGTTGCTATTGCACCACCAGTACAATTAATTTTTAAACACAGATAATCTTCTGATTTTCTGCACAGAATTCTGATATTTAATATTAATACTTATGTGATTAAAATATTCTCAAAGCAAACTGAATTTAATACAGTTAGATAAGGAAACACACCTTTATTTATTGATGATTTGTGTATTTTAAAATTTTAATTATCAAGTTTTATTTTCTTAATTTAAATTGTATATTATATTTCTAAGTTTAGAACTTTTAAATCTGTAAATTTGTATTTTGTTTGATTTTAATCTCAAAATGCTATTTATGTATTCAATTTGTTAGTCCTAACCAATGAAGCCTTGTGAATAGGTCGAAAATGTTTTTATGACATTAAACTATTGCTGGAAATTAAAAGGTGTGCAAAAGGTGTGTTTCCTTATCTAATATTTAAGTAGGAAATATCTAAATTCCAATTTTTTAATAATTTCTGTTTATTTTACAAATTAAAAATTTATTTAATTGGAAATATATGTAAGTATATTATCAATTAAATATAGTGGTACCGTGTACTTCGAATGATTATAACTTCAAATGTTAAATTTGACAAAAATTTGCCTTGAAGTTTGAAAGAAGCTTCAAAGTTCAAATTGTGTAGGCAGTGAAAAAACATGCTCAAAGTGTAAGTGCAATCTATTGTGCATATGAGTCATCTGTTGCTTTCGGGTTATGCTCGTATGTTTTCCATTTTTTTAACTTTAGTTTTGGTATGATTAATTATTATATATATATATATATATATATATTGTGTGTTATTTATCAGTTTTCAGTAATTTTTTCCTGCAGTTTTTCTTCATTAACAGCTTTTGGGTGCTTCATATGTTTTGTATCCTTTAGTTCAAAAATTCCTGAATGGAACTTTTTAAACCACATTTGACATGTTTTAAATGTAGGAACACCTTCCCCATACACATTATGAATTTTATTTGTACTGTTTGTATGGCATTATATTCTTTCCAAAACTCATAAAGCATAATATGTCTGATTTACTTCTTATCTGATGACATTTTGACTTGATTTTATTTAAACAACATGTGAAGTAAAAAATTTAAAATAAGCTTTTAAATGAAGAATATAACCTCATCTTAGCAATAATGTGTTAAATTTCACAACTGTTAAGAAATGATGGCTGTCAAAAACAGCAAAATCTTTCTGTTCAACTCAATGTAACCTTTACTTATTAATTAATTATGGCATCTGAGAAGTGGGTGTAGGCAACGAAGTGCAAGAGGAAAGCTGTAATATCAATGATTGGAGCTAAAAAGAAAGTTATGGCAAAGCGTAAAAGCAATAAGCAAGTTGAAGATCTAGCAGCTATTTTTAAGATGTCAAAGTCAATGGCATGTAATTAGTAAATGCAATTTTTGTTTTATTATACAGTATTTGCATGCGTTATTTATTGTTTTTGTGTTTTAATTTATTATTAGGGCATTTAATTGTTATTTTCACTATAAATTATGCAAATATGTTTTAATTTTATTGAAATGGGCATTGACATCGTCTAGGAATGAATTAACTCACTTTCCTTTATTTCTAAAGGAAAATATTGATTCAGACTTCAAACAGCTTCCTGGAATGAATTAAGTTCAAAGTATGATGCACCACTGAAATCGTTTTGCATAGTTTCACAGAGGTGTAGCCTCTAATAAAAGATCAACTCTGTAAAGGAAAGCTGTTTGCTCCTGATGATAAATGAGAGATAGAAAAATTAATTTAGTTTCTTCAAAGTATTTTTAATGTGTAAAATATCATAAGCCATTTTAATCAAAAGTATATTATATATTTATAACTTTTTTAGGAAGATGATGATGATGATGACGACGATGATGAAGAAGGAGGAATATTAGATTTAGAAGGACTGCGAAATCTTCCTCTATCTAGAACTGTGAGTAGTATGTGTGTGTGTCTGTGTTTGTATGTGTATAAATATAGGCTGAGTCAAAAGTTTGTTGCAACCTTTTCACTCCAAAAATACTGAGTATATGCTAATATTTTTAATGTAGTAACATAGGAAGTCATGTACGGAAAATTGGATGCAAGTACATTAATTTAATTAATTAATAAAATTAACATATCGTAGTATTTTAGAATGAAAAGACTGCAAAGAACTTTTGATTTCCACATATAATTATTAATATATATGAGGATTTTTGAAAGCTTTTAAATAGTTAAAAATATATATATANACTATAGTTATTATTATTATTTTTTAATGTATTACTTTAGCTTTAATTTGAGTGTGTTTTTCATGTTGGAACGAATTATTTGGTTTTACATGTAATCGTATGGAGAAAAATGATTCACCTTACGACATTTTCATGATACGATCTGAGTGTCGGAACGGATTAATTTTGTATCCTGAGGTACCACTTTACTATTTTAGATGCGACTTTTTGTTTTCAACTGTGTTTATTCTTCATTGAGTACTTACAATTTAAATTGATCATTTTAAATTGTAAGTGTATTGCAATAATTTTATATAGAATATATATAAGTTTTGGATTTTTGCTCTCTTTTTTTGTAATATGTCATTGTTGTTCATCACATTCCAAAATTGGAATGTTAAAAGGATCTGATGATGATCTTAGTAGTAGATTGAAAATATTTGTTTATTAAAGTTTTTACTGAGATTTAATGTTTTCAAAGTGTGTAATTATCAATTATAAAAAAATATAAATACAATGTCTTTGCTACATTTAGCTACATTGTTACATATAATAGTATATTATGCAATTAGTTTATAATACAGGCGATTATGGCATGAATGGAAGTTTGGCACACGAGCAGAGTGAGTGAGTCAATTTCCATGAATGTCATAATTGCTAATTATAAACGAATTGTCATATGTTGTTAGACTACATCTATAACACTATATTTAAGGAAATCAAAATTGTGTATAAACATAGCGTTTGTGTTAACTGTGCCATAAAATTTTTATAATTGATACCATTTGCCGATACCATGTACCAGTACCAATACCATTGATACATACTGTTGCTATGCCATGAAAATTTTATGGCACAGGTGCCACAAACACTGTCTTTATACATGATTTTGAGTTCCATAAGTATAGTGTTATAGGTGTAGTCAACCACAAAAAATATTATAGATCAAATTCTATAAACAATGTATGATGAGGAACAACAATGATGTATATTCTGAATTATGTAGACTAAAATATAGACAACAAATGCACATATTATGTAAAAGTATTTTATCAATAGGACAAAGATCAACATACTATAGAGCAATAGTGTATTGGAATGTTCTAAAACCTGAATTAAAAAGAAGTAATAATTTATAACAGTTTACATATACTAATATATATATATTACCATGTGTTAAAAATTACAGCTACATCTACTTAATTTCTTTAAGCAATCATAATGATATTTTTCATTGTAAACTCAATACAGAAATATATCAAAACTTAATTTAATTGTAAGTGAAAAACTGACATTAGCTTTTTACTTACTTTTACTTTTTAATCCTTTTTACTTCAAAAGGATAATCTATATATTTTTTGTAGTATACCTAATTCTTTATTAAGGATCAATCTCAGACAATCTAAATATATAAAATTACTTGTCCTGGCTGACTGACTGACTGAATGACTGATTCATCATTGCCCAGAGCAAACTGCTGAACCTAAAGAGGTGAAATTTGGTACACAGTTAGGGTATGTCATGAAAACGCGCACTAAGAAGGGATTTTTCGAAATTCTCACGCGGGGGAGATGGAGTGCATTAAAGCTTATCCGGAAAAACAGCTTCTACTATACAGTAGTACCTCAGGATACGAACGCCCCAGCATATGAAATTTTCAGGATACGACATGAAATTCGAACTTATTTTTGCTCCACGATACGAACAAAAACTCACCATATGACGTTACATTAGTTCGCAGCGCCATTTTTTATTCACTTCTGTTCGTTGGTCTCAGTCGGCGCGTTTGCTTCGTCGTGGAAGGATCTTGCTCGATAAAGGAAATCTTGAGGTATTATCAGAAAGTGACTGATTTTATTGAAAAGAAACATCCCGAAAAAGTTCACACTGGCCGTATTGCTGCTCGGAGTAATGACATTTGCCTAAGTCATTTTAGAAACATTAAAAAGTAGGCAAAGCCGAACTTCTTTGGATAGATATTTTACCAAGCGACCTCTATCCAGTGAAAGTGCTGGTGGAAGTGAAGGAAAGAAACCAAAAAGCAGTGAATAAAAATTAAAAAAATAGTTAAAAAATAAAACAACACTAATTTTTTAAAATCTTTTCTAAGTTATTTTTAAATTATTGTTACATTATGTTATGTAAGTTAAGTTTTAGTATCATTTCCCTTCTCCCTCTCTTCCGTCACCAATTTACACCTTCACCGTCATCTATCCTCAAAGGTAAAGTGCAAATAAAACTACATTTTTTTTTTATCAATTATTATTCTATTACGGTTATTTATACATTTACAACTACAAAATGCATTTTTTAGTATTTTCCTTACTATAGTTATTATTATTATTTTTTAATGTATTACTTTAGCTTTAATTTGAGTGTGTTTTTCATGTTGGAACGAATTATTTGGTTTTACATGTAATCGTATGGAGAAAAATGATTCACCTTACGACATTTTCATGATACGATCTGAGTGTCGGAATGGATTAATTTCGTATCCTGAGGTACCACTGTATANTAAACATCGCTAAACCCGATGTAATATAGCTAATCACCAAACATATGCCGTAAATCCATCGGGCTAGTTTTAAGGCTAATTACTAAATAAATTACGTAATTAATTTGGCACTAATTTTTTTTCTCCCAGCGGTTCTAAATTATTTAAATTAATTAATTTATTTATAATTATTAATATTAATAAGAGATGGCGCCTAACGCTTACCTCTAGTGCCAAATTAATTACGTAATTTATTTAGTAATTAGCCTTAACACTAGCCCGATGGATTTACGGCATATGTTTGGTGATTAGCTATATTACATCGGGTTTAGCGATGTTTATATATACTTTATAGTTACTACTATAGTCAGGATTACAATTTCTCAAATCAAAATAATATAATATCCACATGGGAGCAATAATCTATCATGCAACATCAGATATTTTTTTATAGGAACCACTATAATTACTGAATTTTTGTCAAATATACTCCAAATTATTCACAAATGATAGGGGATAAAAGTAAAACAATTCAAATTCCAAAATTAATATTTGTCTATAATATAAACAAAAATGTGACTGGGGTCACAAGGTGACCTGTGTCATCTGCATGCGACTGTTAAATGGACCATATATAATATGGTTTTAAATTAAATATGTATGATGTTAACCTGTTACTTCTGCGAGTACTATCAGGTTTCCACATTAAAGTTTACTGCATATATAAGTTTGGTAAAACTGTTTTTTGTATTATTAGTGAAAAAAATTTAATTAAATTAAAATTTGAAATTTCACTATAACAAATATATTTTGGTTTGCTGATATTTTTAGTATATAAATGTCACAAATGCAAAACAATTTCCATTACAACTAGCATCTTGCCAAGTTTATGATTCTTTGGAAATATTACATCATAAGGTATTATATTAATTGAAAATAAATTTGATGCTTTAAAGTTTTATTTATTTAGAAATTTATTATTTTTTCTCTTAGACATAGTTCAGTTTGTAATATTTTAGTCCAGCATTCTTTTACCTACAAAGTAGTAGCCTCCCTTAGGAAATGTTTTAATATAAGCATAGTACATAAAAATGGAATAATGTTTTATTTTAAATTTCACAACATCTTTCTTTTTTCTAGCAATTTCTTTAATATAACTAATATTTTTGGATATTTTAAATGGCCTCCTTCCGGTTAGATGAAAATAGAATGTCTGTTATAATTTAAATTGGAACATAAATTTAAAACAACAAGATCTTGTGATGTCATGGTTTTATAGACGATTTGAATAGAATAAATAAATAAATACAGAAATAAACAAAAATAAAATTATAAGCTAAAATTAACAATCTTCGCAAAATCCCTTAAAGAGAATTGCATTAATAGAAAGGATGCCGACTCTATCCACAGCTTGGCAATCACTCCTAGACGATCTCCTAAAGAAAGTGGGTTAATTTACTCATGTGACTTTATGAATTTATAAACATGTCTTTATAAATTTTATGTTTTAAGTGATGTTTATTGTTTTTTATTTTGCACTAAGCTCATTAATTTTAACATATAATTTTATTTTTGTGTATTTCTGTATTTATTTATTTATTTATTCTGTTCAAGTCTTTTGTAGAACCATGATGTCACAAGATCATGATGTTTTAAATTTATGTTCTGATTTAAATTATAACTGATGTTCTATTTTCATCTAACCTGAAGAAGGCCATTTAAAATAGCCAAAAACATTAGTTACATTAAATAAATTGCTAGAATAAAGAAAGAAAGGTGTTGTGAAACTTATTGTACAAAGTTCCAGTTTACTGTGCATAGAATGTTATATTGTTGATTTGGTTTGGAATTTTTGGGTTTTATAATTTTCTTTGTTAGATAATTATTTGAAAAGAAAGATAAAATTGTGTAAAATGTTGCAAACCTTGTATTAATTTATTATATAACATTTTTTTTTATTAGAATGCTGCAGAAATAAATAAACCTGATGACATTATGGAATCGACAACAGACTCTGCAGAATGGAAACTAGAGGTAGAAAAAGTTCTTCCTCAGTTAAAAGTGACTTTACGACCTGATGCAAAGGTATGAATTTTTATTAATTTATATTTTTTTTATATAATCAATACATACATGCATTTGTTTTAGTGATTGTTTTCTCTAATATCTAAATTCTAATTATAATTTTTTAAGATACTTAAAAATTAGTGTTTACGTGGTCAAATTTGTTCAGCTCAAATTTATTGTATATAATCAATTGATAATTGAAAGGTTTTTAAAAATAATTTAATTTTTTCATTTAGAATCTAAGTTATTTTATATACCGTTTAATATGTCGACAATTTTTTTTACATTAAAAATAATATTGCTCTGCATTATATATTTTTGGTAACTGCCAGGATTTTTGGCTATTTGATACTGTCAAACCTTGTTATAGTGTTATTGGTTTATGCAAAATATGCATTAATGCAAAGTAGATTTGTAGTCAAGTGGACAATGATAGGCATTTCAATGTTAACAAGTTTGGTTAGTGCAAGATATCAGTTACTATGTATTGCAAAGCATGTCTTAGTTGTGTGAATTCAATAATAATTATATTATTTTATTAGTGTGCTTTGTATTAAATAAAGCACAATGATTCTGGCTTTCCCAAAGTCATGAGAGTCCATATGGGAAAGCACAAGTTTCACCAAGACCAGAGATGTGTTTTTCAACTTTAACATTAACCACAATGCTCATGACGTCAATGTTATCATTGTGGTTGGTAACAGGTATACTTTGCCGACAAATTTCACCCTGACTCCAAAAATTACTTTCTGTTATAGACGGCACTTTGTATCCTGTGACAATGCCAAATGATTAGTTAAGACATTGACATGTGCATTGGAAACCAGAAGTTAGTAGAATTGGAGATTTTCCATTTATAACTTGTAGTTTTACAAAATAATGCTTACCTATAATTGCTCTAATAAATGTAAATAATGAAACAGCCAAATTACAATATTAAGTATTGTAATTAGTTGGTATTCTTTTAATTTTAAAATTACAATGTTCATTGAAATTCAAGCAAATAAGTTATTTTTAAATTAAACAAAGTTCAACTTCTACACCAAATTGATTGATTTAAATGATAATTACACATCATAAACCAGAATACGCCATTGTTCTTTATTACATTCCAATTTTGGAACATTAATGAGGCCTGAAGATGCATCTTTTTCACTGCTGAGAACTTAAAGGAAGAGATACTCCGAGGTGTGAAAGTTGACAGATATCCTGGCTGACAAAATTATTATTGAGAAGTTATATTGTTATTTAGTTATGTTGTTTAACTTGAAATCCAGATTCTCACAGTTATTTTACAGATTGCTGAATTTTGTCTTTACTGTTGAACAGTGCACACACCCTTCTGCTGACATGCTGGTCTAGTGAGCCATCTCATATTGCATGTCAGTTGTCCCTAGTAGTGATATGAGTTACATGTATATTGATAGCTTAGTACTATGTTTAAGAATCCTGTGCTCTCGTCTGTTATCTTTCATGGTAGACCTGCAAGCAGCCATTTTCCAGCAAGATAATGCTTGGTTGCACATAACAAGGATTTTTCTGGAATGTCTGTTATAAATGACAACATCTTGAAGCCTGAGTAATATACAATAAATCACCAAACGATCGCCTAAATATCGGGCTATAATATCGTTAATTAAATTATTGGTATAAATTAATTTGGCACTAGAGGTAGACGTTAGGCGCCATCTCTTAAGTAAATTAATAATTAGAATTAAATAAATAAATTATTAAATAAATTTAGAACCTTCTGGAAAAAAAAATAATTTCTGAAATAATTTATTTATTTAATTCTAATTATTAATTTACTTAAGAGATGGCGCCTAACGTCTACCTCTAGTGCCAAATTAATTTATACCAATCATTTAATTAGCCATATTATAGCCTGATATTTAGGCGATCTTTTGGTGATTTATTGTATATTACTCGGGCTTCAAGATGTTGTCATTTATATATATATATATATACCTTGCTGAGTAATGCGATAGCTGGCTGAGTGCCGTTGTGGAGATGGTCTTAGGCCGTGGGCGATAGAGTCGTCCCCAGTCAGTGCCATATTTAACCAAGTAAGGTTATATCTAATGTAATATACTTCTGGAAGAGGGGACTTGCTCGGGGTCCAGGTGGCATAACTGGCAAGCACACTGCACGGTAAGTGGAGGTTGCAAGTTCAAGCCCCGTCCCGGGCCAGTTCTTTTTTCCAGAAGGTTCTAAATTTATTTAATAATTTATTTATTTAATTCTAATTATTAATTTACTTAAGAGATGGCACCTAACGTCTACCTCTAGGTCCAAATTAATTTATACCATTCATTTAATTAGCCATATTATAGCCAGATATTTTGGCAATCGTTTGGTGATTTATTGAATGTCTGTTATGTTGCCACACTTCCTTTACCTGCCCAATCTCCAGATTTATTGCCCATACAGCATTCATGGAACCAAATTAGACACCAGCTTCGGTCCTCTACAAGCATGAGAAATCTGGAGTTTGCAACATCTTTAGGCAAATCTATTGCAGGATAAGGTGCATGTATGTTTCCATACCTGAATGTTTGCCACATAAATTTAGGCAAGTGGAGGTCTTACAAGGTGCTAAAGAGTCCTTTAAGTTGTATCATTGTTCTACAAGAATTTCTCTCTTTTCTATGATGATGTTGCAGTTCTACACAAAAGACATTTATTTTATACAAAGACACTTTACACAAGTAGGCAATTTTAATCAAAGTAACACAAAAGCTAATATAGATAACAAAAAGGATAACTCACAACTATAATAAGTAAACAAAAATAGCCTAAATTGAATATTTTGTGATGAAGCAGTCAAAAATCAGTTCTCTCTGAAAACAATTTGAATCTAGAATTCCAGAAAACCTCAAACATGTAGAGCCAAAATGTTAGGTGTCTACTGGCTGAGAGCTCACAAATTTAAAAAGTGCTTGATCAAAGGGAAAAATTCCTTTTTAATATTGTAAACACCAGTATCGTTACATTTTTGCACTATTAAAGTTCAATTTGATTTCCTCAGTACATAATTATTATTATTATTTTTTTGTTGTTGATGTGTGTATCCTGAATTTTTCATTTATTTCTCACAGATATGTTTTGAACAGTCAGTAGTATGCTCATTGAGTCATTTCTTAAATATAACTTAAAAATATGTTAAAAACTAATTTAATGGAGAATCCATAGAAAATCAACATATTTACATCTAGTCTTGAGTACATTCGAGCCTCCTGACTCCATCATCAGTGGTTAAAACTACAAAAACAGTCCTTCAAAAATTTATTCCAGTTTTTAGGAATTCCACTGGTTCTAAAAGTCAAATTTGTGCTAAACTTCCTGAACTCAATCATCTGAACAGACAAACTTCAAATTCCAATATTGTGTCAGCTTGTAGACTATTTTTTTAATCCAAAAATTTTTTCTCTTACTCTCTTTTGTTCTAACCAACCTTGATTTTTCTTCTCTTTTTGTTGTTTGTGTCATTCTACCTGTTCAGAAAATTTTTTTTTTGCTTTTAACTTTTTCTCCTCTCATTTCTTGGTTTCTCACTCATTTTCACATTTGGTGAAAACACTTCTCCATGCTTGAAATAAACTATTATACTGTTCAAACTTTTTTCAAACCCGTAGTTTTTCTTTCATTAATACTCTTTTTCTCTTATCTCTTTCAACAATTTCACATCTGTGTTCTTCTATAAATGCATTCTCCAGTAGCATTGTTGTCAGCTTTCCTGGCTTTAATCCTCAAAATGCTTTTTCCTTTTTGTCTCCAGGCCTCTTGTTGATCCCACATAACTTCACACACAACTTGTTTCTCATTGCATACTCTTTCTCTCCATCATTATTTTCTTTCCTTCTCACTCCTCAGCATAATAAAAATATTGCATTTCTTTATGACATTATCTCTTATTCATCAGTCTTTTATAGCTTTATAAAATCTTGGTCTTTATGAGTCAATGAAATGTAATGGGATACTTTTTGCAGTCTTCTTATTTCTCTTTACTGCCAGCTCTTCTTTCTGCAAAACTAATTTATTAAATTTTTTTTTTTTAATTCTGTTTCATTGCCAGATGTGCTTTTAGATGTAACTTAATATGACTAGTAATTTATTTTACATGCATTATAATATTCTTATGAGTTCAGATCAAAAAAATATTTTACATAGGAAAAATGATTTTGTTTTTTAGGATTGGCGAAGTCATATTGAACAAATGCATCAGCATCGCAAAGACATTGGTGAGAGTCTATCTGTAACAAGAAATCAATTAGACAAACTTCACTTGGAAATCACTCGAACATTAGAAAAAATTGGAAGCAGAGAAAAGTATTTGAATAATCAACTAGAACAAATGTTGTTAGAATATAGAGCATCTCAAGATCAACTTGCTCAAACAAAAGAACAATACAGATCTGTTAGTGGTGGTGTAACAGAAAGATCTCGAATATTAGGGCAGGTAAGTTTCGCAAAAAATTATTTTAATTTTTCAGAAACTATTAAACATGTATAAACACTCTCTTTAAGAAGAAAACACTACTAAATTATACAGGTTCTTGCTTTGTTTTAATTGCATAAAAACATTTTTTTGAGCTTTTGCTAGCTTGTCATCAGATGATATAAAAATTCATTTGAACAAAAGAACATCTATTCAGACATTTTTCCAAATAAAACTTTATTGAGTTTTAATTTCCTAAGATGTCAAATGACTGCCTTATTAAATTGGGCTACTTCTCTGCAATTATTTTAACTTAATTTCTAAATGATTTTTCACTGGAGGCAGGTATTAGGCACCATCTCTTATTAAATTTAATAGGAGATGGTGCCTAATTACCTCTACTAACCAAATTGTTTCGAATTTAAGTAAAGATAATGGCAGTAACACGGCCACATTTTTTCTCCAGCAATCAATTGACATATTTTCTGATAATACTTTATTCCATGAAATTTTTTGTCATAGCTTATGTACTTTTACATGGCCAGCTTTGCCATAGCATTAATGCATTGCACATTACTATTGCCACCACACGTTACAGTGACTACAGAGTTTTTGGCTTCATTATAATCTTCCAGGACTTCTGTTATTAACTGGTGCATACCTGCAGTTGTTAAATTTTTGTTAACGTATTTAAATATATTATGATGAAATACAGTGTAATATATTGATTTTCAGATCCTTGCAATTTTTACAAAAATTTCAAATGACCATCTTATTTATTCACAATATTTTGTATATTTTCATGCAAAAATCATACTTTGTATTTTGACTAATAACTTCATTTGCAAGGAAAGTATTGCTAATAGAAATATGACTTTAGTTTTCAAAAAATATAGAATGTTACATTTCTTGAAAATCATCTCTCTACATGCAAGATGTAAATTATATTGAAATAGCACATAATTATTTTCAAGATGGGATTGAGTTGAACATGCTGCTTTCTCTTAACACTTCCATTGTTGAAGTCTTAATCCTGTCCCTCTCCCCCGTGGGGGAGAATTTCGAAAAATCCCATTTTAGTGTGCATTCTCATGATGTACCCTAACTGTATACCAAATTTTAACTTTCAACTCGTAATTGTTTGGGCTCAGTGCTTATTATTATTATTATGGGAGGGTTATACTCGGTTCACACCAGTGGCTGTGTACTATGCCGGACCAGAGTAAAGGCATAGCAACCAAAATAAAACTAAAATTAAATAAGTGTGTCAGTGTCTGTATTTAGGAACTTCTTAACAATATGGCATGTATTCAATATAGTGGCTTTCTGTAGTGTTATGTATGTATTTCTGTTCATTTGTAATGTTTCCAGGCTTTTGTGTAGTGTGTGTGATATCACACCTGTACAGGAGAGAACAACATGTACAGTACAATAAGCACCCTATCCATCCTCCAAAGATGCCTTATTTCCTGGGCGAGTTCTGTGTACTTGCTAATTTTTTCAGTGCATGTGTTTTGTACATTGTGACTGGAATGGCTATGTCTATAATGTATGTGATTTTATTGTGTTTGTCAATGAGTGTAATATCTGGTCTATTGTTGTAAATTGTTTTATCTGTGATTATGGCATTGTCGTAGTACATTTTGTGCATGTTGTTTTCCAATACTGTCTGTGGAATGTATTTGTAGTATGGTTCATGAATGTCTACCAAGTTGTGTTTCTTTGCAAGCTCTTGGTGTATTATATTTGCTACTTGATTATGTCTGTGTAAATCTTGGGTGCAAGCTCTTGGCACTTCTGGGTGCCAAGAGCTTGTACCCAGAAGTGATGTGTTGTATAGTTTCTGGCATGATGTGACATTTTCTGCATGTGTCATTTGTGAGTGTTGTATCTTTGAGTATATGTTTTCTATAGTTCTTAGTATTTGTGACCTGATCCTGTATGGCAATCATGAATCTTTCTATCTCCCCAAAGAGGCATTCTCAATGTAACCAGCTGTTTGACGCAGTTTTGTCAACAAAATCCTGGGCCAGGTCATAGGGATGCCTGCCATGGAGTGCCTTTTGAGCCCGCGATTTCTTCATGATGTCTATGCTTTTTATATGTTGTGTCATGTCCGTAGGTTATGAGTGTAAGTTTAATGGTGTGTTATTTGAGTCTGCTAGAGTTACTGCTTTATGTAATTGTGATATTTCTTGTTTCCTGTAGAAAAACTCTCACAGTGGCTGTATTTGTTTGTAGTGAAGGTTAATTATGTCAATCAGGCCACATCCGCCATCTTTACGTGGAAGGGTTAATCTTTCTATAGTGGATTTAGGATGACGATGTTTATGTTTAGTAAGTGTTGTTCTTGTTTTTCTTTGGAGTTGCTCAAGATCTGTGTGAGTCCAATGTATAACTCCAAAAGAATATGTGAGTACTGGGATGACATATGTGTTTATTGCTTTAACTGTGTGTTTTGCATTTAGCTGTGTTTTGAGAATGGCATTTAACCTACGTTGGTATTCTTTAATTAATCTTTGCTTTATTTGTGTATGTTCTGTTAGTTTGGCCTGTTGGAATCCTAAATACTTGTAGAACTCGCCCTCTTCCATGGATTCAATAACGTCTCCATTTCCAAGTGCAAAATCTTCTTTCTTCAGGATTCCTTTTTCTATGTGAAGTGTTTTGCATTTGTCTAAGCCAAACTCCATTTGTATGTCCTTGGTGTATGAATGTGTGATTTGTAGGAGTTGATGAAGTTGTTTTTGTGTGGATGCATAAAGTTTTATGTCGTCCATGTACATGAGATGTGAGAGTGTAAACTGTGTTGTTTTTTCATGTCTGATATTGTAGCCATAATGCGTGTTGTTTAACATGTTGGATAATGGATTCAGGGCTAGGCAGAACCAGAGAGGACTCAAGGAATCTCCTTGAAAAATTCCTCGCCTAATGAATATTTCGTTTGTTTGTATGGAAGTGTTACTAACCCTGAGATGTAGTGTTGTTCTCCAGTGCTGCATAGTGTTTTCGAAGAATGCAATGAGTGATGGATGTATTTTGTACATGTGTAGAATATGTAGCAGCCAACTGTGTGGAACACTGTCGAATGCTTTTCTGTAGTCTATATATGCCATGTGTATGTTTCTGTGTTGTTTGTGTGCTTGCCGTAGAATGACTGAATCTATGAGTAACTGTTCTTTGCATCCCCTGTGATTTCTACGGCAACCTTTTTGTTGTTCTGTAAGAATGTCGTGTTCTTCAACATGTTTGTATATTTTGTTTGTGATACAGGATGTCAATAATTTGTAGAGTGTTGGAAGACATGTAATTGGTCTGTATTGTGTGGGGTCTGTGGTTTTGTTGTTTTTAGGTTTCATGTAGGTGATGCCCTGAGTAAGAAATTTTGGCATGTCTTGTGGATTGATGATGATGTGTGTTAGATGTTTAGCTAGTTCCTGGTGCAGTGATGTAAACTTTTTGTACCAGAAATTGTGAATGTTGTCTACACCAGGTGTCTTCCAGTTGTGTGTTCTGTTAACAGCGTAGCGAATGTCGTGTATGTTTATTTCAGCACAGGGCATAGTTGGTATGTTGTGCAAGTTTCTGTTCTCCTCCTCGATCCAGCCTGCATCAGCATTGTGTGTAACAGCATTGGACCAAAGAGAAGACCAATAAGTTGTGAGTTCTTCTTCTGTTGGTGTGCCACTGTGCTGTGTATCAGTGTTTGTTTTGGTACTGATTTGTCTGTAGAAAAGTTTTTCATTGTTTGTGAATAATTTATTTTGTTGTTTTCGTAGTGTACATGTTTTGTATCGTTTGAGTCTACGTGCTTTGGCTGCGAGTTTTTGTTTTAGTGTATCGATGTATTCTGTAATGTGTGTGTTGTGATGTTCATGTTTTGTGTGTGTTTTGATTTTCTTGAAAATGTTTTTGAGTTGTTTCTTTAATTTGGGTGTTATGTTGTTTTTAGTGTATTGTGTCAGCCTGCCTAATTGCTGTCTAATGTCATTTATTTGTGTTTCTATTCTTCTCTGCCAGGCAGGCTTGTGATAGAATTGTGTTTTGTGTGTGTGTCTGTCTGTGATTGTATTTTCAGTCCATGATGTGTTACTACTGTGACTGCCCCAGCATAAACTAATGTATGAATGTCTGAGAGTGTAGAAATTAAATGGATGTAGTGTGGTAGTAAGTTATTATTATTATTATTATTATCAACCCGTCTCGATTATATATATAGATTATAAGTATATATATAGTTAATGATAATTGATAAATAAAACAGAAACAAAGTCAAACAACACAACACAACAAAAAATTCGTCTTACTGTACCATTTGGTATTTTTGACACTTAATGCAGTTTACAGTTCTTCCTCAAATGTTCTGTTTTTTTTCTTTGCATATTTTATAATTACATTTACAACGAATAGTTAATGGAAATAAAAGTGAAAAAATGGAGGAAAAAATGGAATGCCGAAGATGATATCACATAATCCGTTAATAAGTAAAGCATGATACATTTTTTGAACATGGACTTCTTCAGTTTGGGAAAGCCTATATGGCAGCAGTTTTTCATTCTAACAATTTTCTGCAGGTTATAGCAAGAAATTATGATATATAAATTACACGTCATATTTCATTAAAGTAAATGCAATTTTATAAAAATACAATAAATATTTTATATAACTATAAATATTTATCAATAAATCATATTTTTAAAAATAGATAACAGAAGAATTAGAGCAAATAAAACAAGAAATGGAAGAAAGAGGATCTAGCATGACTGATGGAAGTAAGAATGAATTAATTTTTATATCGTTAAAAAATTTGATAATTGAAGTATTCTAGAAAGCAAAATAATTATTAAAATCCAAAGTGTATATATGGGTAAGGGGCTGTCTATTAATGATGTTCATACTAGAAGGGGGTTATGATAAGGTGGACGAGGGGAGGGTTGTGCTTCAGTGGACGTCCGTTTTATTTCATTAAATTTTATACAGTTTGTATTTTATTTCATTTCAAAATTTCTTGTATGAAGATTCTTTCAAAATTTTTTCACCTCTCTCAAACTGATAGCTAGGGTACGGCAGATATTTCATTTTTAAACATTATTAGCAAGTCAGCAATATATTGTAATTTCAGTCTACTCATATTTAAAAAGTTGGTACACCACATAGTGGAGAAATCTCCGTAGGTTGGTCTTAACCCTGAGGATTTGGGTTATTTAATTCCTGGATGCTGTTTGAGGATTTTCCATTATCTTTGTATTTCGATTTAGTAACTTACATGCAACTATTAGCATATTACTGTATTGCACATACATAGGTACTAAGTAGTGGTCTGTGCGCACAAACTAACTCATGTCTAATTATTGTGGGAAGATTACTTTAAGATTCTGACGCTACCCAACAATAGTTTTAAAATTACTTGAGATTATTTTGAGAAAGCAACTTGGCAAACACTGACAGTTGATAGACTGGTGTAAACGATAATCACAGGGATTACCGATGGCAAACAGTGAGCAAATAATCAAAGGTGGCTGACCCAGACGAACTCGAGATGGATTAATCAAGACAGACGGATCCTTTTATTTGGAACTTTATTTTTGGGTCTCTGACTCTAAGATATATGATAGAGATAAAGCATACTACTGGTAAAAAATTCAGCAATGAGTTGCTTAACTTTTCCGACAACATTTCAAAATTGCATATTTGGGCCATCTGTTACTATATTTTATTTTAAAACATCTTTATATTTGTAATTATCATAAAATGGCAAAAAGCTTAATTTTGAGGTTAGCGATGGGTTTATAAAAAAATCGTAAATGCTAACGATGAGTAAAATCGTCATAGAAGATAGTCAACGAATTAATTAAATATAAAATAAATGAATGCATATAAATATATACCAAAGTCCGACCATTCTCGAGATGCGACACACTACCTCTCTCTATCCCGTACCTTGTCGACTTTTAACCACCAAAATGTAATAACGTCGCTCCCCTCAAACAGAAACCTCCCTTCAGAATTTCAGAAATTTTCGACAAAAAAAAACAGAAGTTATTAAGCTTCGAAGAGGGTGAACAAAATTGTGCCCCCACATACACACACAGAGAGATTGACAGACAACAGACGAACATCCAATAAAAACAAAAACTCCCGAATTTTTTAAGGTCCCCGATTCCAAAAATGTAATAATCTTGTAGGGTCATTTTTGACCCATCGCCATACTTCCCCTCTGTTATATATAACAAAGCCAGGAAAGTAAAAAAACTTATTGCATAAAAAAGTTGGTTTTCAATGTAATAATGGTCCGTATAACTACCTGTCAATGAGTCTGTCTACACAACCGTTACTGGGGCGATGATATCATCGAGCTTCTAAATTAACAAAGGAGTCTCACCGTTTACCATATACAGTGGTACCTCAGGTTACGAACGCCCCAGCATACGAAATTTTCAGGATACGACATGAAATTCGAACATATTTTTGCTCCACGATACGAACAAAAACTCACCATACGACGTTACATTAGTTCGCATTTTTCATTTGTTTTTCTTACTACAGTTATTTTCTTTAATGTATTACTTGGCTTTAATTTGAGTATGTTTTTTCGCGTTGGAACGAATTATTTGGTTTAACATGTAATCGTAAGGGAAAAGATGATCCACCTTACGACATTTTCATGATACGATCTCAGTTTCGGAACGGATTAATTTCGTATCCTGAGGTACCACTGTACGCGCTTTGATGAAAATTTTTTACTAATTTAGAAATTTTAAAATATATTTTTAATTAAATAATTATTTAAAATAATTTAAAGTAAAATATCACCACTGTAAAATTCCATCAGTAATGTCATTTAATAGCAAACGTTCTCGACATTATTCAAAGGCCGTCTTCGGGCTACGATTTGTAAATTCAAAATAACGAACTGCTTAGAACGTATAGTATTTGAATCCGGTAAAAAGTATTGCCGTTTTACAAGTAGAATATTTTAAATTTACGTCAGTTAGAAAATAATAAACGAATTAATTAAATATAAAATTAAATAAATACATATAAACATGAATGTACGAATATAATAGTTTAAATAGATAACAAATTGAGTGAAAGCTCTCCAAGTATAAATGCATTCTATAAGTTAAGTCTATACCAAAGTCTGTAGGATTTTGTGTGTTGTATGAACTACAAATTCCATCGACTACGTTATTAGAACGGAATTTCGCAGTGGGTGCCGTCCATGGAAGCTGTGGAAGCGCCGCTTCCCTTGTATTTTCTAAAATATAAATACATGTTGCGCGATTATTTTCATATTTTAATGTACTTTGAATTACTTAAAATTAATATTTTATTATAACCGCGTTATGTATTTTATTACGAATTTCTATACATGTGAAAAATAACGATAAAATTGCTATTGTGTATTCGAATATAAATTCGTATATATGTTACCGGCCAAACCCAATTGTTACGTCGTCAATTTCCGAAATTCTGCAGGGAGATTTGCGTATTGGGGAATCGACATTATTAAATTCTGATGGTTAAAGGTCGAAGGGACGGAAAGATAGAGGGGAGAGACTTAGCGAAGATTTTACTGGTTATTAGCATTCATCATTTTTATATAAAAGTCGTCTCCGGCTTCAAAATTAAACTCGCATTATTTTATAATAATTACGCAAAAAAATTTTTAAACGAAATATCGTAATTTTAAATTTCGTTGGCCGGGAAAGTCGAGCAACTCATCGTAGGATATTTCTTATACGCGTTTATTATTTTATATTTAATTAATTCGTCGACTATTTTTTAAATGACGTAAATTTAAAATGTTTTATACAAGAAACGGCATAAATTTCGACCGGATTCAAATTCTATACCTCGTAAGAAGTTCGGTAATTTGAATTTACAATCGGCAGACCGAAAACGGTAAACAGCATCGACAACATTTGCCTTCAATTGATATTTCTGCCGGAATTTCACGGTGTACAGTGCCAGGAGAATTCGGAACTATCCGGTTTACCGTACGACGTAATTTAAAGTACCACGTAACGGTTAATGCGTATAATTTAAGAATACGTTACAGACGTACGCCGGCCGCGGCAATAATCACGGTTGTTACGACATTCCTCGGTCATATTTTACTCACGGCGGGTAAAATACGTTTTTCTACGGAGTTTATGCGGCGGAATAGCGGTTAGTTTGGCGCGAATAATGCGTTATTTTAATTTGTTTTTCGGAAATAGACGTAGTGTACGTGTCCGAAAAGTACCGAAGCCAATTCACCAAGAAAATTTTTCTTCCCTGGGTGGACAGCGGGTCTTCAAGGCGTCGGCGCCGTTAATTAAAGGCCCAAAGAAAGTTCGAAATTATCGAACGGTATTTTTTTAGGCGGGAAAATCGTAGGCGGGGTGGGCCTAGCAAGGAATCCGAGAGAGGGCGCGGTAGGAAAGAAGAGAATAAAAGCAGCATTTTTGTACTTTCAGCTCCTCTGGTGAACGTGCGGAAGGCCCTGGCCCGCCTGAAGAGCGAGACGGCGCAGACGGACGTCAGGATCGGGGTGGCCGCCCACACGTTGCTGCGGGCCAAGTTGAAGGAGAAGGGAAATCTGCAGAGAGCGGCCGATCCGTTGCCAGCCGCCGCCGACTTCGATTCCGTCTTTTGAGCGACCGTTTGGCCCGATAAAGACGCCCGATCGAAGCAAATCGGACCGGGGGAAATTGCCGTTAAAAAGGGGAACGGCGGATTCTTCGTGTTTAACGAAAGCCGCGAGTCGCCGAGTCGACCGCTTTACCTTTCGGGCCAAAGCCGCTTTTTATTTAAATACGTGTGGTGGTTACCCGAGTTTACTTTACGTCGGTTACCGCGTTAACGTCCAGAAACCGGCCGCGTTATAACTTTCCTCCTTTTCCGCTCGTCTCGGCAAACTTTAATACCGGACGTAAATTGTCCGTAACCGAAACGTAGGCGCCGGAAAATTTCCCCCACAAAAGCTTACGCCGCACTTTCGCTCGTCACCCTTCTGTTCCGGCCGCATTAGGTCGGTGGAGACGACGATTATAAGAAAACGCACGCGCTCTTCGTACATTGTCGGCAAATACTAAAGAATAAAGACCATCCCCGAGACGGTCTCCATGTAAACGTTACAAAAATGTCGCTTTTAAACCGGTCGAGTTTTTGGTAAAAAATAACAAACCTTTTACTTTTGAAAGTCTTAAAAAATAAATCGTTTTTAAAATTAACAATTATAAAAGAAACGAACGTTCTTTTAATCCTCTGCGCGCACGGCATTTCTTTAATTAAAAATTCCTGTGTCACACGTTGCTACCTGCGGTGGTAGTTTAGGTTGGAGAGCGATAGTCTGGCCGTCCGTACTACGGTTACTTTTACCATCGGGAGCCTTTTTTTAACTTCCGCCTCCGAAAACGCCTATTTTACAATCGTAGATCCGCCGTCCTTTTTCTTTGCTTCTCGTTTTCGGATGCCTACTCACGGAGGTGGCGAACGGATGGAGCGCATCTCGCGGTTACGGTTGAATTTATAAGTTACTAGCAGACCCCGCCACGCGTTGTTGTAGCTCAAAATGTATCTATAATAAATGTATAACACTTCCCCCGTGGGGGGGAATTTTTCAAAAAATCCCTTAGTGTACATTTTCTTGACGTACCCTATTAAAACGCAATCAAAAACGCAAAAAACCGCATCTGAAATAGTATAATAGAAGCCAGGTTCTTCACGGTAAGCTTTAATCCTGTCCCTCTCCCCCGCGGGGGGAATATCGAAAAATCCCTCTGTAGTGTATATTCTGTTGACGTATCCTATTAAAACGCAATCAAAAACGCAAAAAACCGCATCTAAAATAGTATAAATAGAAGCAGTGTTCTTTACGGTAAGCCTTAATCCTGTCCATCTCCCGCGGGGGGTTTCGACACGTATATTATATAAAAACACGTGCGTATTCGAATGCAGCGTTGTGTCAAAATTTCAAAGGAATCGGTAGGAACAAACGAACATTACATTTTTATTTATATAGATAGATAGATAGATGATCCGCTTTACTTCATTTTCACAGAAAAACAATGCCTCACAGAAAAGCAAACTTAGGGCGTCGTACTCGTAACGCCATCTGTTGGACATAAAAGCCTTAACCTAGGTTATATATTTTAATTTATATGAATGTTTAACGGAATAATATACAGCCCATGTCCAACCTGATGTTCCATTCTAAATATTGGTGAAAGAATTTTTGAAATCGGATGAGTAGTTTCGGAGATTACCTGCTGCATACAAACTTACATACTTACAAACATTACCTCTTTATAATATTAGTATAGATTATTATTATGGGATGGATGCCTTGGAGATTATCGAGAACCCTCTTTTTGAGTCTGGAAGAAAAGGTCGACTAAAATTATACGAGTTTAATTAGGAAAATGTATAGAAATGTTAAACTAACAAGTAAGTGTTACAAAATGGGGAGTTAGGATTTCCTGTAGTACGGATTTGGAGTTTATCGACATTTAACTTTAAGCCAGTATCTGTTCTTTGCCGAAAAAGGAGCTATGACGTATGTACTGTACGTTATTCACAAAAAGTTAAGCCGGGAAAGGTTAGGAACAGATTACGGATAGGGGATTAAAAGTCGGTAGGAGATTTAGTTCTTGGAATTTAGACACGGGTTGCTAGAGGAAAGAGAGGAAACTTGACTTCGGGATGAGTTATAAAAATGGAAATTCCAATTACTTGGAGTCGTATTTATGGACAGATAATGAGTTACTTAGAGGTTGATAAATAGAATAAATGTAGGATGGCAAAAACTCGAACGGTGTTATTAGATACTAGCGAAGAACGCCTGGCGTTGCCTGGGAACTCGAGGAGGAATTGAGTTGTCCTCATTAATGGTTAGCGTGTGTTTCTCGCAGGGGGCGGAGAGTGACTATGCAAAATTTGTTCAGATGGCCGAAAAGGTTGGGAGTTTAGAGGTAAGAGAATGAAATCGGAGAGGAGTGAGTGTTCTAGTTTTATGGTAGTCCGTATTTCCAGTAGGGTACTGGAGAGTAATTATGCGCAATTTGGTCCGGATCGGTCAAATGGTGGGAGTTTGTAGGAAAGAATGTAGTCCGGATTTTAAGGTAGTTTATGTGTACTGTAGATCGGAAAGTAACAAGCTTTCCGGCGGTTCCTCCTCACCGATGTATTTCGTGACAACTACGACTTTCTTTTTAGGCATTTTATCGTCGATAGGGCTCACTCGCACTTGTGTAGGCTTATACCCGAAAAGTAACCGAAAGGACTTAGTATATGTAGGTGGGTATCTGATGACGTAAGACTAATTCTTATTTTTAAATAATGGTACGTTACGATTAATATTAAAACAATGAACACAAGAATATTATAGGCCTACTTACAAAAGTTTAGTTACGTATATGAGAAGCAAGTTCGCTACTTATAGTTGTATTTGATAACATAAGAGTATTATAAGAAACGAACGACTGAGACAATGCGAACAAAGCATATACACGGCTGCACGAACCGAAACACAAAACGTAAGATAATGGATGCGTCTTGGCCACCTGATACCTACCGGGCCTGAACTGGATGTATTGTGATGTCACAGGAAGAGTGCATATTGTAAACGAGCAATTATTTATTGCGAGATCGTCACAATGCCGAGCAGCAATTTTTTTATCATATTTTAAATTGATTTAATTTAAAATATATGTTTTCTACTTCAAATTAGTATAATGTAATGTCTTGCCCCCGTACATCATACTTTTCCGTTAGCAATGGAGTCGTGCCAGTCATCTATCTAACTCCTTTCGGGGGGAAAGTTTTGAATCGAAATAATGTGATTTCCGGTTTGCATGGGAAATTTTATTATAGTTAATCGGGGCTTTCTGCTCCCAAACTATCTGGTCTCGACTTGCATGTGTTTAACTCCGTTCTTGAGATTAAGGAAGGACGGACGATAGTGGGAATTTATAGGTCTACAATTTTTTAAATTGCAGCTCAATAACTATTTTATTTAATTACTGTATTGTAAAAACTCGCTATTTTAAGAGTAAAAGTTTACGTTTCGTCAACATTATCATAAAACATAGCTTAAATAACATCAATTTGATATCGGATTTTAATAAACCGGGAGTTAATAAAACTCGCAAATTAAAAAAAAAATTAACATTATCATAAATCACAACTCGCGACTTTATTTTTAAATTTCAAACAATAAACTCTATTATGACAAAGATACACGAACTTTACAAATTATGCTTTAGCAGCTTTATAGTTTAAAATTTTAAATCGTTCTAATTGTTTATAAGCTAAGTGTCTTTAGTTTATATCATTTAATATTTTTCATACTTTTATTTATAAATTCCTAGTATTGTTAAAAGTAGAAAGTTTTCTAATCCCCACGCATTTCGTTCGTTATACATCATTTTTAACTACAATAATTATAATGCACAAAATAGTTATACATTTAGCAAATGAGTCTTTCTAACACTGACAATCTGTATTTCGCTCCAAACAAAATTCACATTTTACTTTCCCTGCTGTTATATATATACATAACAAGGAAAGCATTGGAATCACGTCAAATTTTAATCTCAGAGTTGTTAGCCAAGCTACACGTTCTGAGACCTGAATCCAAAAAAGTCAAAAAATGGAAACAAATTCCGTTGACGTGTGTCTGTTCAATTGAAAGGTCAAAGGGGGAGAGAGAGGGTGGACACGTGTCATACCTCGCGCGGGATCAGTCTTAATGAAGATTTTACTCGTTAGCACTTACACTGTTTTATAAAACTAATCTCTACCCTCAAAATTAAGTCACTTGCTTTCTATATACAGGGTGTAGCAGAATGACGTTTTAAAAATTTGGGGGATTGTAGAGGATGAAATTTTGAACGTTTTGATATCAGGAACCCATAGCCGGAAATGTGATATAAAGTTTCTACAGCGATAGGAAGTGCTTGACTGCCCTTTGGTAGCTACCCTTCCGTCTATTGACGTCACGTTATTGTTCTTGACTCTGGACTTATGTAAAGTCCCTTGTGTACGCAACACTTGTAGGAACAGTTCATGATCTTACGGAGAGCATTTTTTACAGCATTTAATACAGTCAGAGAGGAGCGTGGTATCTTACAGAGAGTCGGACAAAACGTGGTTCGTCGTTGCACATTACCGATATGTAACGAAGTCTAACGTAGTGCAGCCACTGATTCGATGTACAGTTTGATCAATAAAACTTGTCATAAATACTGTATTCTGCTGTTTCATTCAGAATACCGAGTGCAAAGTGCTGTAGAAACTTTATATCACATTTCCGGCTATGGGTTCCTTATATCAAAACGTTCAAAATTTCATTCTTTACACTCCCCCAAATTTTTAAAATGTCATTCTGATACACCCTGTATATAAATGAGAATATTTGATTTTTTTTTTTCCTATATATTTTTAGGCCGTTCGACCAATGGCTACGAAACTCAGCAGTTACGTTTAAACACTTCTAACTTAATGTCGTACAGTACATCCCAATATTGGATTTCTGTAAATCAATTAAGTTCTATCTACATTAGATTTGATGATTTACACGTAGCGCCCTTGACAAAAATTTAACAAAATAATAAACTACATATAATCCTTATTAAAAAGTATATAATTTCATAATATACATATTATATTCACTTAATTACTGCGACAATGATACAGCGCGAAATAGACGCGCAATAAATATTACTGAGGCAGGTAGGATATAGAACTTGCCTGCGTGCAGTCGAAAGTGTTAAGTGAAAAGTCTATAAGTATTTAATTTTCCACATCTAACAACTCGTGTTTTTTCATTTGTGAATAGTACTTTCTTAATTGTTATAAACACCCTCCAGTAGCCGAATGGATAAAACTGCCAAATACTGGTAGTTAGTCGTGGGTTCGGACATGGTAAACGGGCTGGCCACGTCGAGTTTTCTGGGTTTCGCCACCTAAGTAGGGTCTAGCTTCCCATAAAATTCTTTGGTTATATCCCCTGGCAGATCGTTCACGTGTCGCGTTGCCGTAACCAAAAACCGAACTACTGTAATTCTAATCAGCGATTATTTATTGTGACATCATCATAGTACCCGTAACTTTTCGTCATAATGTTCTCAATTCTTTTAAAACATCACACTATTATGCATTTCTGGTTATAGAATGCTTCTATAATGCAGATACTTGATGTAAGAAATGCAAACCAGTGATTATATTATATTGATTGAATGTTACTCAATTTTTATTCATTTATATAATTTCTTTCACAGTATTTTCATTTGTATGTATTATCTGTACTTATGAGAGGTCTGATGTATGTTGGCTAGCGTAAATGTACTGTACCTTCTTTTAAATAAAGATTTATATTTGAAATAAATATGGTCCGTACGTGATTATTTAAAAAAAAGGATTAATTTAATTTTTATGATTGCCACCGCCGGAGGGAAATTTTTAACTATTTTACATTTGGAGGCGGATGAGTAGCCTCAAGTAAAAGGTCGGCTCCTCCTTAGAATTGTTATTTCCTCAAGTGCGTTTGAAAGGACTGAATGAAAAGACACATCTTGTAAGTATTGTCTACTCAATAATTGTTTTAAAAATTCATTTGTAAACGTTTTACATGTCTTTGGACGCGGTTTCCTTAGTTTACACGCCAACTCGTAATTGCGTTCGCTAGAAAGTAAATTTTAAAAGCATTAAAATGTATTAATAATTCTCGGTGATAATTCGTCTAATAATAATTCTCAAAGCCTACTTATTGTCTCAGAGTACAACGCTTCTAATGGCAAGCATCTAGATAATAGATACCATTCAAAGTTCGATTGACACTAGTATTGTAGCCACCGCAGCTAAACATACAAGGGTAGGTTCTTATTCCTCCACGTAACTCCTCGCGAGCGGCATTCGTTTAAAAGTTCTGCGGAACGCATTCCTATATTCCGGCCCGAGTACGACCGTCGGACAGTAAAAATGGCCGCTTGTAGTAGTAGTTTACGGTGGAAAGCAACATGGCGTCCTCCGTGGCTCGGATAGTTCCGTTTTAGGGACAATTATGTGATTTTATGAATGAAAATTTGAAAGTTGTGAAAGCGCAAGTGGTAATAGCGAGGTTGCTGCCGAAGTTTTCATCTCTAAAACGTAAATGTCGAACGTCGAGAGCCGCTATCTTGTAAGCGCCGCTCGAAGTTCGACGTTGACGTTTTAGAGATGAAAACTTCGGCTGCAACCTCGCTATCGTGTCTTCTCGAATTTTTTTCGGATGGTAGCCGGCATTCTAATTTTTTTCGTGGCTGCTTTGAATGCTCCGTCGGCAAGATAATCTATTTTATGGCTAAATTTTACAATTGAGATCCTTTTGTTTTTACAAACGTATATTTTAAAATCATAGATCCTTATATCACGATACTATCGATAGTAAGGGCGCCGCCATCTTTTTTTCTTTCACCCTCGTTCCTACGGGACAAAAACCTTTATGCCAAATGCCCAACTTTGTTCCACCGGAAACGAACCGCGAGGCCAAAGGTAATAATTAGGAACGATGCTGCTTACCGAGAAATGCGTACCAAACGATTGCGCTGTTAAATAAAAAATTATCTGGCCAGGAAGTTAAAATCGCGGGCGGCTTCGTCCTTACCGTGGGTGGTTAAAAACAATTTTGTTGATTGTTTAATAATCACAGTAATAATATAAGGGTAAAGGAGCAATTATTGCGACACGGTCACCGGGCCGGGCTACAACATTTACTCATTTTTAATTTATTTAATTTAAAATACAGTAAGACTCCGCTTAATGCTAATTCGATATAACGCGGTCTGCTCGAAGCCTTAAAAAATAGCTCAAAATTTACGCCGATTTAAATTATCGCGTCATTTCTTTGATTCATATATAATACGATTATTTACGAACACGAACCAATCAGAAAAGGGTGGCAAAAAGGTATACTTTTTATAAATCTATGTTTGTTTAGTGCAATTTTGGAAAAAATATATCATCATAGATGTGGTAGGAAATATCGGCTTCGCTTGGCAAGCATTAACAGATAAATGCACGAAGTGTGGAAGAAGTTATGGCTGAAGGTATCCAAGAATTCTCGACGAGAAGAGCCTATCGCTGTATCGTTAGGTTGACCAAACTCGACCTACTCGATACAGCGGGACTAGGAGATGTAGACGAGCGGGATATTGAAGAGTTACCGCAGGTTTCTGGTGAGAGCCCTACCAATGACCACCTTCGAGAACTGGCAGAACAAGGAATTCATGCAGAACTGGAAAACAGAGTTTCTAAAAACGAAGAACCCAAAGAATTTCTCTACAGATTTCCTTAGTAAAAGTTTGGTAATGGTAACCAAAATCGGTGATCAAATTGTAGCGAATGATCCAGATTTTGAAAGGAGTGCAAAAGCAAAACGAGCGATCTCCTGCTATCGATATTTGCTCAAGGAAATAAAAAAAAGTGACAAATGAAACTATATGACTTTATCTCAAAAAACAAGAATTTCAGAAGAGCCAGGACCTTCTTCACAAAAAATGAACTTTACATTTCTGTGTGCATATGTTTGTGCTTATGCCAATTAATATAAAGCTAACTTAAAATTAAAGTAGAATTTGTTTATTTTTGGTCGCGTATTCCCCTACCCCTATTTACTCTATGTTAAAATGACCTCGTTTAAAGCTGTTTCGTTTAGCGCGACAAAGCTGTTTCGTTTCCTAGACGACAAATCGTCCAGGAACGCATCCCCCCGCGTTAAGCGGTGTCTTACGGTATATGCTCTCCACCTCAAATTACTAGTGGCTTGCCTCCTTACGTAGTGCTTTTTTCCAACGGTAGAGTCATGTCAGGTCCTGTATCTATCGCCTTTGTGGGAAAAAGTTTTTAATGGAAGTAACGTGACTTCCGGTTCGCGTGGGACGTTCTTATAGAGTTAATCGGGATCTCCCGCCCGAAAGTTTACCGTATCTGGTCTAAACTCCATCTATCTAACTCCGTTCTGCGGATTAAGGAAAGTCGGACAACTGGGAAGATCTACAGTTTTTTTCAAATTGCAGCCGGAAAAAGGCTTCATTTAGAGACTTTCTAAAAATATCGTAATAAAAATTTTAATTCCGATGGGCGCGGAATTCCGGCCCAGCCCGGCCGGTGATACGACGCGTCGTACTTCCGCTCGGGGCAGGCGAAATTTAACGGCACGGTCGCCCTCGGTCTACCCGGTTACCGGATGGAAATTCGTTTCTTAATCTTCGTTCGGTCCCGAGATACTAAGCGAAAGACGTCCCGGATTTGGGTTTTCGCCCTTTTTGGCACAGGGTTAAAAAATCGAGAATGCACCGACCCGGAACGACGCCACACAAAACCACTCGTCTATTGACGAAATGGACAAATTAGCTATCGGGAGGAAGTGCCATTTAAGCCTATCAGCCGTGACGAAAAAGTGCAGTCAGTAACAGGCGGTATTGCCAACCGTTCGTAAATAAATGTCTCTGCATTTTAAAATAAAAGTCGCTGATTTCGCCACAGATATTTTGAAAGTCGCTACTCAACAAACACAAATTTCCAAATCGTAGAAAGGCTTTATTATACAGAACAAATTTATTGATACAATACAAGAAAAGTTGTTCACATAATAGTTGTGTTAAGAAAACAATTAAGAAAAAATAATTGAATTGTTAACAACACGAACAATATATAATTATAATAAATATTAATATAAAACGAAAAAAATAATACGTTTTAAAACAGACTATTTCCGCTATTCGGGTCCATAAATCACAAGTATTACCGGGGTCTTCGTCAAATTTTAAATAAACTAATTTTTTGTACAGTGGTACCTCAGGATACGAAATTAATCCGTTCCGAAACTGAGATCGTATCATGAAAATGTCGTAAGGTGGATCATCTTTTCCCATACGATTACATGTAAAACCAAATAATTCGTTCCAACGCGAAAAACATACTCAAATTAAAGCCAAGTAATACATTTAAAAAAATAACTGTAGTAAGAAAAACAAATGAAAAATGCGAACTAATGTAACGTCGTATGGTGAGTTTTTGTTCGTATCGTGGAGCAAAAATATGTTCGAATTTCATGTCGTATCCTGAAAATTTCGTATGCTGGGGCGTTCGTAACCTGAGGTACCACTGTATTCATTTTCAAATGTGTCGACATTAATGTCAATTTTTATGATTTCAGTAATTGGTTTTAAATTGCATATTTTATTGACAATAAAAATATTGTTCTTATTCAAAAAATCTAAATTTTTTAATGAAAAAAGTTTGCAATCGGAAGTCTTTTAAACGCTTCACTCATTACTTTTTGGTAAAACTTTAAACATTTCAAAGTAAATAATTAAATTGTCAGATTTGCATAAATATACGTGGGAAAGTAGCCTGTACGTAAAGGTCGACTTCACCAATTTGATCTTCCTTTAATAATCACTGGAAATACGATCAAGGAAGATTACAATATTATTGTTCTTCGTATAAGTCTTTATTATTTTGTACTTTTTTTACAATATTAAGTCTTTAAAAAATACTTTATGATACATGCTACAGTGTTGGATAAAGTATAGATAAGGACTAAACCATCGAACAGATGGTTTAGTCCTTATCTATACTGTACTTATACTTATCCTTAATAAATGCATTTCATCAACAGATTTCTTTGCACTTTTTTGTATACTCTTTCAGAACTTCTTTCCCTTTTGCTTAAAACATCGGCGTTCCAAAAATAGAATACGTAAATTTAAGTACAAAAAATAATAACGGAAAATAAGAAAATAACAGAAAAAATTATACATGTATAAATATAAATATCTGTTAAATAGATTTATTTATTTTTGTTTGCCATATAATATTTGAATAAAGGGAGGACTCGTTTATAAGACAGATCTGACGAAACGTCACGTCTTTTTTCTTTAAAAAAAAAAAACAACGTTCGATCGGAATTTTAAAAACCGATCTCGGAGCGGTAAAATGTCGGAAGATGCGCAATTTAGGGAATTTCCGATTGTACGATTGAACGGTTGGCAACACTATAACTTTCTATTTCCATCAGCTGTTTGAAGACGTATTTGTTTTAATACGACAGTAGGAAGGTTGAGTACATATCTCGTAGCTTCTTCATGGACGATCTCGAGTCCTTACCGTTGAACGTACCCGAAAGCAGTTCCACCGTCAGCACTGCGGATTCCGACGTCGAGATTTTAACGTCAGGTATTAAATTTTATAATTAGTAAGTGGGAAGTTTTCTTGTAGAAACGCGATTAAAAAAAAAAGTATGTTGTTTACTCCGGATGTTTTTGCGTACTAAAAATACCGCGATTTTGGCGAAATACGTCTTGATCTAATGCGCTATCAATAAACTGGCGGATAAATTATGTCCTGCGTCGTTGCTGACCGCTTCAATTTCTTCACGTTAGTAAGCATACGGCTAATGTATTGATATGCGTATGACGATATTGTAAATATTTCGTCTACTCGCCGATGATTATGATTTACACATCGTGGTCAAAACATTTTTTCCGGATGCCCTCTAAATTTAATACGTTAGTAAATAGTGAAAAAGAAAGAAAGATATTTAAGGAACATACCCCGCAGATATTTGTTTAGAAAATCAAAATTTCTTGTTTTTTTCTTCCTGGCGGTTTTTTAAAGTGAGATTGCGGACGTTGACGGTACCGGCGCGACCTTAACGGATCCGTCGAGCGTGTCTGCGGGAGCGAGAGAGTCGAAGGAACCGTACCTCCGGGCGGGACCCTTACCGGGACGTGGCCCTTCGGAGTTGGCCGGAGTCCCTTGTTTACAACATTCATCAAAGAAACAATTGTTTCTTTGATGAATGTTGTAAACAAGACTTTGTGACAAACAAAACAATATAAAGACTAAAATATAAATGAAAGTACAGGTAACCCCCGTATAACACAGTAGTTAGCTTCCAAAAAATTGCCATGTTATGTGAATCTGTGTTATACGAAACAAAGAACTAGTACGAAAAGGAGGGTTAGGTTCCAAAAATTAAAAAACATGCTATTATATTTTCATAATTAAGATAAATATCTTTATTAAAATTTTCTTAAGTCATACATATTAATATAAATTAAACAATGTTCTCTTTGTTATCACTAAAAGCACTATTAACCGAGAGCGTTTTTGGCACGTTATCCTTATCCTCTGAGCATTTTTCTGCAATATCTTCAGATCCATGCTTTACCTTTTGCAAAAAGTATGTAATTTTAGATTGCTTGCTGCTAGTTAAAAGATCTTTTTAAATTCTCTTATATCGTGCTAAGCACTTATGAAGAATAAAGCAAGTATGGAATAAGGGAAAAACATCTGGCAACATCAGAAGCAGAAGCGTCGAGATCTGACAACATTGAAACAAGCTTCGAGAAGGACCATGTGTGTCGACAGAAGACGAGAAAAGAAAATTGACATACTTAAGTATACTAATAGTTCACGAAAATTATTATTTTTGTGAACTATTAGTATACTTAAGTATGTAAAAATTTATTACATTTTATGTTGTACGAGGGTTTTGCCCAATTTTTGAACTGTGTCAGAGTGAATCTGTGCTATAACAGTACAGTGTTATACGGGGATGGTACCAATTCTCGAACCGTGTTAGAGTGAATCCGTGCTATAGAAGTGCCGTGTTATACGGGGGTTACCTGTATATATTTTAAAATAAGAAGACTAAAAATGATTGAAAATGTAAAAACTGTTTATTGGCGTTATTGGTAAATATGTTTAACTAACAAGTATGAGCACTTTCGACTGTATATAACAGTCTTCTTCAGGCAATATGGCAGATGGAACGTTACAAATCTGGAGATAGAACACATTTTCAAATTGCTCTTTGTGCACGAGCATGGAACATCAAAATTTAAAAATACAAAATTATACACCATTACAAAATAAACATAATATATGATGGCAATGGTTAACAAAAATAACAAAATTAATACATAGAAATAATTGATAAAAATATAAAGAAAATTTAAACAAAATGTAAACACTGGTCACCAGTTTTTTTTTATCTCATTACAATATGATTCTTCTTCTTCTTCTTCTTTTGTCCCTAGCTGGCATTTGGTTGCGGGTGTCTGCGCAACCAGTATGCTGCTGTGGGTGCCGCAGGAAGTCGAGCTTTCTCCACAATGCCCCTCCAATGCCCTCGATCCATGGCCGCCGCTTTTGCCTGGTTCAGATCAAGCCGTTGGTTCTTGAGGTCCTCCTCAACGTGTTTAGTCCATGTTTTCTTAGGTGCGGAGTGTTGGATTTTCCACAGATTAGGTCGCTGTCGGAAGAGCAGTTGGTGGGGAATCCGGTTAAAATCCATTCGGCACACATGGCCAAACCATCTCAGCCGTCGCTGTTGAATTTGTGTCTTAACAGATGGCTGTTGTCGGCATCTGGCCCGGATGGCATTGTTGGTGATGCGATCCCAAAGGGAGATACCAAGAATCTGTCTCAAGCATTTCAATTGAAAGGTCTCAAGTTTGTCCAAGTCTGTCTTAAGCAAGGTCCAAGTTTCTGACCCATAGAGAAGGATTGGTATGACTAGTGTACGGAACAGGCGGATCTTGGTCATCAAAGAAATGTTCTTCTTTCTCCATACACACCATTTGAGTGAGGCAAATGCATGGGCTGCCTGTCCAATACGGGCATGAGTTTCTTTTGACGATGCCACTTTCTTCTCCTGGATCAGTGACCCAAGGTATTTAAACTCTTGTACCTGCTCAATTTGGACTCCATTAAGGTAAACAGTTGCCCGCGATCCATCCGTTGTAAGCACTTTGGTTTTGTCCACATTTATTTTAAGACCATATGACTGAGCGATAGTGGCTATATCATAAAGCGTATCTGTGGCCACTACATCGTTGTCAGCGAAGACGGCACTGTCGTCGGCAAACATTAGATCAGTTAGAAAGTGGCCATCCCCAAACTGGACACCACATTTCCCATCAAATGTCTTCCTCATAATTGAATCCACCACAATATTAAACAATAGTGGAGAGACCACGTCTCCCTGGCGAACTCCTGTCTGGATGGTAAACTCCTCAGATAGTTCCCCCCGGATTCGCAGTTGACTGGTGGAATCTTTGTAGGCTTCCTTGAGTAGTGTGATAACTTTTTGTGGGACATGCTCATTCTCAAGTGCTCTCCATAGCGCAGGCCTGTGCACACAGTCGAATGCAGATTTGAAATCGATGAACAGGACAATGGTCCGTTTGCCGCATCTGGTCCTTTCCTCAATAAGCTGACGCAGGGCAAAGATTTGATCACAGCAACCNTTAAAAAAATAACTGTAGTAAGAAAAACAAATGAAAAATGCGAACTAATGTAACGTCGTATGGTGAGTTTTTGTTCGTATCGTGGAGCAAAAATATGTTCGAATTTCATGTCGTATCCTGAAAATTTCGTATGCTGGGGCGTTCGTAACCTGAGGTACCACTGTATTCATTTTCAAATGTGTCGACATTAATGTCAATTTTTATGATTTCAGTAATTGGTTTTAAATTGCATATTTTATTGACAATAAAAATATTGTTCTTATTCAAAAAATCTAAATTTTTTAATGAAAAAAGTTTGCAATCGGAAGTCTTTTAAACGCTTCACTCATTACTTTTTGGTAAAACTTTAAACATTTCAAAGTAAATAATTAAATTGTCAGATTTGCATAAATATACGTGGGAAAGTAGCCTGTACGTAAAGGTCGACTTCACCAATTTGATCTTCCTTTAATAATCACTGGAAATACGATCAAGGAAGATTACAATATTATTGTTCTTCGTATAAGTCTTTATTATTTTGTACTTTTTTTTACAATATTAAGTCTTTAAAAAATACTTTATGATACATGCTACAGTGTTGGATAAAGTATAGATAAGGACTAAACCATAGAACAGATGGTTTAGTCCTTATCTATACTGTACTTATACTTATCCTTAATAAATGCATTTCATCAACAGATTTCTTTGCACTTTTTTGTATACTCTTTCAGAACTTCTTTCCCTTTTGCTTAAAACATCGGCGTTCCAAAAATAGAATACGTAAATTTAAGTACAAAAAATAATAACGGAAAATAAGAAAATAACAGAAAAAATTATACATGTATAAATATAAATATCTGTTAAATAGATTTATTTATTTTTGTTTGCCATATAATATTTGAATAAAGGGAGGACTCGTTTATAAGACAGATCTGACGAAACGTCACGTCTTTTTTTTTTAAAAAAAACAACGTTCGATCGGAATTTTAAAAACCGATCTCGGAGCGGTAAAATGTCGGAAGATGCGCAATTTAGGGAATTTCCGATTGTACGATTGAACGGTTGGCAACACTATAACTTTCTATTTCCATCAGCTGTTTGAAGACGTATTTGTTTTAATACGACAGTAGGAAGGTTGAGTACATATCTCGTAGCTTCTTCATGGACGATCTCGAGTCCTTACCGTTGAACGTACCCGAAAGCAGTTCCACCGTCAGCACTGCGGATTCCGACGTCGAGATTTTAACGTCAGGTATTAAATTTTATAATTAGTAAGTGGGAAGTTTTCTTGTAGAAACGCGATTAAAAAAAAAAGTATGTTGTTTACTCCGGATGTTTTTGCGTACTAAAAATACCGCGATTTTGGCGAAATACGTCTTGATCTAATGCGCTATCAATAAACTGGCGGATAAATTATGTCCTGCGTCGTTGCTGACCGCTTCAATTTCTTCACGTTAGTAAGCATACGGCTAATGTATTGATATGCGTATGACGATATTGTAAATATTTCGTCTACTCGCCGATGATTATGATTTACACATCGTGGTCAAAACATTTTTTCCGGATGCCCTCTAAATTTAATACGTTAGTAAATAGTGAAAAAGAAAGAAAGATATTTAAGGAACATACCCCGCAGATATTTGTTTAGAAAATCAAAATTTCTTGTTTTTTTCTTCCTGGCGGTTTTTTAAAGTGAGATTGCGGACGTTGACGGTACCGGCGTGACCTTAACGGATCCGTCGAGCGTGTCTGCGGGAGCGAGAGAGTCGAAGGAACCGTACCTCCGGGCGGGACCCTTACCGGGACGTGGCCCTTCGGAGTTGGCCGGAGTCCCTTGTTTACAACATTCATCAAAGAAACAATTGTTTCTTTGATGAATGTTGTAAACAAGACTTTGTGACAAACAAAACAATATAAAGACTAAAATATAAATGAAAGTACAGGTAACCCCCGTATAACACAGTAGTTAGCTTCCAAAAAATTGCCATGTTATGTGAATCTGTGTTATACGAAACAAAGAACTAGTACGAAAAGGAGGGTTAGGTTCCAAAAATTAAAAAACATGCTATTATATTTTCATAATTAAGATAAATATCTTTATTAAAATTTTCTTAAGTCATACATATTAATATAAATTAAACAATGTTCTCTTTGTTATCACTAAAAGCACTATTAACCGAGAGCGTTTTTGGCACGTTATCCTTATCCTCTGAGCATTTTTCTGCAATATCTTCAGATCCATGCTTTACCTTTTGCAAAAAGTATGTAATTTTAGATTGCTTGCTGCTAGTTAAAAGATCTTTTTAAATTCTCTTATATCGTGCTAAGCACTTATGAAGAATAAAGCAAGTATGGAATAAGGGAAAAACATCTGGCAACATCAGAAGCAGAAGCGTCGAGATCTGACAACATTGAAACAAGCTTCGAGAAGGACCATGTGTGTCGACAGAAGACGAGAAAAGAAAATTGACATACTTAAGTATACTAATAGTTCACGAAAATTATTATTTTTGTGAACTATTAGTATACTTAAGTATGTAAAAATTTATTACATTTTATGTTGTACGAGGGTTTTGCCCAATTTTTGAACTGTGTCAGAGTGAATCTGTGCTATAACAGTACAGTGTTATACGGGGATGGTACCAATTCTCGAACCGTGTTAGAGTGAATCCGTGCTATAGAAGTGCCGTGTTATACGGGGGTTACCTGTATATATTTTAAAATAAGAAGACTAAAAATGATTGAAAATGTAAAAACTGTTTATTGGCGTTATTGGTAAATATGTTTAACTAACAAGTATGAGCACTTTCGACTGTATATAACAGTCTTCTTCAGGCAATATGGCAGATGGAACGTTACAAATCTGGAGATAGAACACATTTTCAAATTGCTCTTTGTGCACGAGCATGGAACATCAAAATTTAAAAATACAAAATTATACACCATTACAAAATAAACATAATATATGATGGCAATGGTTAACAAAAATAACAAAATTAATACATAGAAATAATTGATAAAAATATAAAGAAAATTTAAACAAAATGTAAACACTGGTCACCAGTTTTTTTTTATCTCATTACAATATGATTACTTCCACTTGAATTATAACACTGTCTAAACCTGTTGTCTAATGAGTCTAGGAAATAGGTCAAATTACCAGTTTATAAACATTGTCTAAACTAGTGTTGTGGAGATGGTGTCTGAGTCACTGGAGTCAAATGTTTTTGTCGGAGTGAGTAAAATTTTTTGACTCCAGTGATTCCAAACTCAAAGTTTACTATTGGTAAAATGTAAAGTAAGAAAAATAATTAATTAATTAGTATCTAAAGAAATTAATTTCTTATAAAACTGACACTTCACTAAATTTAGATATTAAAATGATATTAACCCATAATGGACATTTTCATAGCAAAATGTTAGGTGTTTCTTGTGCAACATGCTCTATATTTTCAGAAAATAACTTCTATTAATTTAAGGCCCACCAGTGGTTGAGTAGATAAAACTATTGAACACTTGTACATGGGATCGTGGCTGGAAAGTAAATGCATATGGTATTGCTTGGAAGTGCCCAGCTTATCTTACCAATGAGAAGAAATAAGTAGATTTTAATTAGGGAGCCATAATTTTTACTTGTGCAATATTTTTTACATCTTGGATATTTTACTGTGGATATCAACTGTTTTGCTTTTTTTACTAATTTGACTAAATAATTTTTTCACTACCCTTCACTAATTGGTTTTGAGTTATTTATGACTTTTGATTATAGTTTCGATAACATAATTTAGTCTTAAAAGAGTCAATAGAAAAACAATGAAAAAGTAAAACTGGGATCAGAATCTTACTGCAACAAACTAAGAGTGATGTAAAACTGCAAAATGTAATAGAAATGTTTTAGCTTATTATTAAGTTATTGAGCCATGATTGCACATGTCAGTTCAAGATTTGTTTTCCAAATTTCATATTTTTAAAATTTATAAATTCTATATCAGTTTAGTCAACCATCAATAGGAAATTAACTATTGTGGTAGCAGCTGAATGGAGGAAACTATTTTACAGACCAGTTTATTATGTCATTCATCAAATCATTATTTTTAGTGTTTTATTGTATTTAATTTTTTCTTGAAAAAAATTACATTTAAATCAATTTTTCATAATTAACTAATGAAAGTGGAATTCGTTGGCTATAGAGCTCTACTACATCAGAGCCACAGGGAGGTCATTAAAAGAAAGGTTAAAAAAGCATAAAAGGAACATATAGAACAAGCAGCTGGTCACTGCACTAGTGACATACATTATAGCAGACCTGACAGAGGTCATAGTGGATTGGGAAAGAACTAAAGTAATACAAAAGATTCAGGATGAGAGCACCTTAAATATGCAGAAGCATTGCAAATACACAAGACTAACCAGGAAGGACAAGCGATAAACTTTAGAGAATTGAGTAAAGTCTTAGTGGCATGGAGAGCGGGCATAATATGAATATTTTAGTGTAAAAAAGGAACAAATGGTTAAAGAATTAGTCACAGTTGTGTTACTGTTTTTATTTATTTATTTATTCATGTATTACATATAGTTTGTGTATATTTGTACAAGTAACCTGTATCTGTTGTAATTATTTACAGGCTTGCACGCTAGACATTTAAGAAAATTCAATTGTTTAGAAACATTTCAAGCAAATTTTGTTTTATGGAAATTGAAAGAATTTGATTTTTTGTTCCTGAAGAATAATGTTAAAACTTTTTTATTTTTCAATGTAGTTTCCTTTGTTAGCAATGCACTTATTCCAGTAATGTTCTAGCTTTTTTATGCCATCACAATAGGTTGGTTTGTCAAGATGTGCAAAATACTCGTTCACTTCAGAGATGACTTCGTCATTTGAGTGGAATCTCTTTCCAGCCAAGAATTTTTTTAGGTTTGGGAAAAGGTGGAAGTCACTGGTGGCCAAATCAGGTGAGTACGGTGGATGTGGAACTAATTGGAAACGAAGTTTGTTTATCTTTTGTTCAGTGATTCTGGTGGAATGTGTAGGTACATTATCGTGGTAGAACAGAATCTTTTTCTTCTTCAAGTGTGGCCTCTTTTCTTCGATTTCTTTCTTCAGTTTTTCCAAAAGTTCACAGTAATAGACAACACTGATGGTCTTTCCTCTTTCTAGGTAGTCAATAAAGATGATGCCTTTGGCATCCCAAAAAAACCAAGGCCATCACTTTCCCCGCTGATGTAATTGTCTTTGCCTTCTTTGGTGGTGGCCAACTATGGTGTTTCCATTGCTGTAACTGTTCTTTTGTTTCAGGAGTGTAGTAATGGATCCACGTTTCATCAGTAGTCACAAATTGACACAAGAAATCCTGTAGGTTTTTCTGGTAGAAGTCTAAACACTCCTTTGACATCAAAGTGTGAACACTTTTTTGCTTGGCAGTCAGCAGACGCGGCACCCAACTTGCTGAGACCTTTGTCATACCCAAATTTTTGGTTAGGATGTGGTGCACTCAGTCAACAGAGATGCCTGTTGTCTCAGCTATCTCACGCGTTTCAAACGGTGATCTGCTAACACCAAATTGTGAACTTTGTCGATATTTTCTTCAGTGACAGCAGTTGACGGCCGTCCGTTGCAAGGGTCATCTTCCACACTCTCTCTGCCAGACTTAAAAAGGGCTGTCCATTTTTTCACAGTAGTGTATGAAGGAGCAGACTCTCCCAAAACTTCATCCATGTCAGCTTTGATTTGAGATGGGATCAACCCTTTTTTTGTCAGGTATTTTATTACCGCATGAATCTCCATCTTCTCCATTTTTGACAAAGTATGTGCACACTGACTATCTGCTAAGCTGTTGTGGCAAAACTTTATGACAAATCAAGCGGAAATTGGTATTGTATCTTTAGCAAAGATGGCTGAATCATTCCCGCCAAAAATTAAATTGATTGCAGTATCGCATATAGGCAAGGCCGCGAACTTTCCAAACAGCCCTCGTACATTTTGATTTTTCATTTAGCGGTACTCTATAGTTGATGACTGTTTTCTCTCTTGCTGCCTTATAAATTTGAATTTGTGACTACAAGAAGATTGTCAGAACTAACTAAGTTACAATAACATACAAGAGAAGCCCAATCATATACAGGTTAATCTGCAACAACAAAGATATCATTAACAGAATCTTTCAGGGGTTTATACAGTACTGATAACAGAATAGCAAAGTGATTACAGTTAGGTAGGGACCACTACAAGATCTTTGAATCAATGGCTCGAATATCGTACAATATTGATTAAAAAAAAACAATAACACCACTGCTTTATCCACTCTAACCTTAGAGGCAGACATATCAATACATACACATTTAGTTCAAATACCAAAGGCCAAATTTATATACAACTTGAACAAAATGCAAATATGGCATTTAGAAAAAATTGAAATTTATTGATACGTTGATTTGTATCAATAAATTTCAATCTTTGATGAGATATTTTTAATGAGATTACAAACTTACTACAATACCTGTGCATTTGCAGAGAGAACGTTTTATTAACAAGCATTTTCAGTCTACTTCCATAGGCCATCATCAGGTTTTTAAGTCCGTTTTTAGAAAATGTTCCACAAATAGATTTAAAAACCTGATGATGGCCGAGGGGAGTGGGCTGAAAATGTTTGTTAATAAAAAATTCTCTCAGCAAATGGACAGGTGTTATAAGTTTGTAATTTATCTCTGCTAAGTACTTTTAGACTATTTCAATGAGATATTATCTCGTATGCTTTTTTACACCACTTGCTTTCGATTAGATGGGAGGATGTTCCTTTAAAAAGGAGGGTACCTATAGATAGCCCACTGTCATGCAACCTAGCTGAAATTATAGCACATTTCTTGGAAGCTCAAGATCATCTCCAAATTTTTTTCTTGTATTGAAATGTATAAAAGATACATTGATGATATATGCATCATCCGAAAAACTACACCACACATTGATGTATTTATCAACTGTATAAATGACAATCCATATGGGCGCATAATTGAATTAGAACAAATGAATAATAAGGAAGCACATTTTCTAGACATCAGCATCACCTTTAATGGTAATCGATATAATACTAAAATATACCACAAACCGAGCTTTATTCCAATATACATCCCAGACAACTCTAATAACCCATAAAACTACAGAGTAGCAGCCATTGGAGCACTTTCTAGAAGGACTCTCATGCATTGTAACAAAGAGCAAGACAAAAAGAGAGAAATAGAAAGAATGGCAGAGATTGCTGAAAATCATGGCTATACTAAAACCTTAGTTTCTCTGTTCACTTGCCATTTTATATACTAACTTGAAAATGAATTAAATAAAACTTCAATGAGGAATATTCCCCAGAAGAATACCTCTCCCTACTGTGTAGTTCTAACATACAAACACCATATACATTCTTTATATTGAAAAATAGCAGCATATATTAATGCAAAAATTGCTTATAGATGTAAATCAGATATATTAACTGTTTTGAAATGAGAAAGATCAAGCAGACATAGAAAGAGCAGCTATATAAAATTCCACTCAAGACAACAAGTTTGATAGAGATCATATATATATTGGGTGTACGAAAAGATCTCTCAAGCAGCACCTTCCTGAACACAAAGCTGATATAGAAAAGAAGAGAAAAACTACTGGCTTTGGCTGTATATGCCAGTGATGATGGGATTGTTAGAACAGGCTACTCTAATATGACAAATGTACCATATAAACAAGCTTAAGAATTTAGAAGCATTGGAGATATTTAAAGCAGACTGCCATGGCCTGTCTATTAATTTTAAAGATGAAGAACAAATCTCAGTCATAGCAAGCTGTATTTGACTTGATATTATAGCAAACAACACATCTGATTGGATAACAAAAGAAAATTTTTTTTAAAAAAGAAAATTATCTAAATTTGAATACATTGGGATTTTTTTATGCATTTCAAGATAGAATACTACCACTGGAAAGATTTGATTTTTTAGGGAGTTCTACCTGAGGAAGGTCCTAGGTATGGACCAAAAATGTTAGTGACATAACAGTTTTCACAACTAAGTGTAAAGCACAATAAGGTTTGTCAGTTTTATTTATAATTAAGAAAAATTTTTTAAATATTTAAAAAAATTTGTTAAAGTATTAATTATTTAGTTGTTTAAAATTGTAGCATGAAGAGGGATTGGAAAACATTTACATTCCAAAATGTGTAGTTAAAGGCAATGAAAAAGTTGTTTTAATTGTCTGGGTTTCTGTTTAATATGAATAGTTCGAGAGACATGATAAAGGTGCAAAATGTTTCTAATCACTAGTCTTGTGATTAGAAACATTTTGTCTGTTTTAGTGATGAAATAGTTTTTTACTTGTATTGAATTATTTTGGCATGTGCTTAATACTTGCACTGTAGTTATTCTGTGACATTATTGGAAAATTATTGATGTATATCTCAAAATAAAACCTCAGTACTTACTCCAGTACACAATTTAATAAACACATGTTGTTGGCCTCATTTAAGGGTCTTTGTGAGGTAGTATAGCCATTCCATCAAACTTAACAAATTATAAAATTAAAATGGTTCTTAAAGCATTCTACAAGAACATTCCATTGGTAGCATGATGTAATTTAAAAGGAACATTTCCATAGGGTTAGGATGCATACACACAATTATTATAAAATATACATATGGAAATGCTCTTTTTAAATTATCACACCACCAATGGAATGTTTTTGTAGAATGCTTTAAGAAGACTGTTTTAATTTTATGAATTTGTTGAGTTTGATGAAACAGTTGTAGTACTTGACAAAGACCCCTAAATGAGATCAAAAGTGTTTGTGTTTATTAAATTGTGTGCTGAAGTAAGCACTGAGGTTTTATTTTGAGGTATTACCTGTTGTTTCAGCTTTGACAGTTTATACTGTTCATGTATAATCATTTTTCACTGATTATTATAATTTTTATTATATAACTTATCTATCTAAATTAAATTTGAATGAATATAAATTTTTAATATATTTTTTTTTTGTAGATAGTGAATCACCACCATTACCAGGAAGCCCAATATACTCAGTACCACCAGTTTTTCCTATTAATAAGGATCATGGTTATAAAAAAGCAGCTGAAACAATTTTAGAACATACTCAAAAAGAAGTCTTAAGTAATAAAATTTCTGCTCCTTATGAAGTTCCACAGTTTCCAATTGAAGTTCATGAAACAAGAAATAAAATTCATAAACAAATTTCTATTAGGTAAATTATTTGATATAATTGATAGATGTGTAATTGTTTGCTCGATATACATCTAGCCCTCTTTTAACACGATTTTGAAATAACATGGTTGACAAAAGAAAAGTAATTCTCTTTACATGAACGATATTTGATTTTTTTTTTACACTGGGGGGAAAAACAGTTTATTTGAAAATTTTAAAATTTTACTTTTTGTTAAAACTCTGTTATTGTTGAAAGTTATTCTTTTCATTGAAATTGAGAGTTTATTTTATATATTTATTTTTAAGAAGAGTACAGTACTGAATGTTTATCAGAGAATACTGTCTGTTGATTTTGTTTTTTGAGTTAGCCATGTGTTTACTATATTTACGTACAAATAATGTTAATTATAAATGATGATAAAATAATAAGGCTCGTGTTTCTTCTGTGAAATTTTAATTTTTGTGTTCCATTTGAAGTTGTAGATACTATCAAGCATTTTTTCACAAGACGCATGTACTGTACTTTATTATGCAATTTTTGTTTTATGCAGCATTCTTTGGAACATATTTACCACACAAAAAGAGGGATAGGTGGATAATGATTAAGAAGTGATGAAGGAAATTTCCAAATATCAATAGATTAAAATATCAAGCTTGATACACGATGTGTTGATGGATAATTTGTTCTGATGTTTTAGTATACAGTAAAACCTTGTTATTTCAATATTGAATAATTCAAAGTATTATGTAATTTGAATTCAAGTCTTGTTCCTGGCAATGAAAAAAGGAATTTGCTTATATTTTAGTTTGGATAATTTGAAATATATGTGCAATGAAATTTGAAGTCATTATCTGCTCTGGTGACCCCTCAAAAATATTGTTTAATTCAAAATCTTTCATCTGTTTGCAAGAAAGTTTCCATGCCCATGGAAACTTTCTTTCAATGAGTGTCTGAACTCTTATGTGATCTAGTATGTTGTGCAACTTGTTTGATATTTTCAAGCATTGTTTGTAGAATAAGGTTTTAGAATTGATCTTTTTTTGATCATCACCTCATTTGCTTTGTAGTAGTGATATGTAGGTATTTTTAAGTAAATTTGCCTAAACTTTCATGTCTGTTTCAAGTTTTGTAATAATGTAATAGGTAAAGATGAAGAATTAATTTCTTTCTTGAGTCCACTTTATCTGTTGGCATGGTGTTTTCAGCATTGATTTGTGTCTGAACTGTTGCTGAAGCATGTTTGCTGGATTGTATGTGTCATCGATGGGTTCCTAAGATGCTCACAGACCACCACAAGATTCTAAGGATGGGCACTGCCTTGACGTTTCTGCAGCATTACCATTAGTATGGAGAGATGTTCTTGGACAAGATTGTGACGAGGGATGAGACATGGGTGTTGTTTGAAAATGTTAAGACAAAGGAGCAGTCAAAACAATGGATGCACACTTTGTCTCCAAACAAACCCAAAAAATTCAAACAATTGTTTTCCACCAACAAAAGGATGGCAAATGTTTTCTGGGACAGAAGAGGCATTTTGATGACTGAATTTATGGCACCTAGGACAACCATCAATGCAAAACTCTTCAATACCTTAGATGGGCAATCCAGAACAAAAGAAGAGGAATGCTGTTTAAGGGCAAGATCCTTTTCCATGATAATGCTTGTCTTCACACTGCAAAAATGACTCAACTCCTCCAGAGGTTCAAATGGGAGCAGTTTCCTCATCCACCATACAGCCCAGATTTAGCACCGAATGATTTTTATCCCTTCACTCAAATGAAAAAGTGGTTAGGAGGCCAGCAGTTCACAAGTGCCACAGGGCTGACTGACAGTGTTAAAGGTTGGCTGAAAGGCCAGGCAGCAATGTTCTTCAACATGGGTATACAAAAGCTGGTGTCATGGTGTGATGTCTGCCTAAATCAACAAGGTAATTATGTGGAAAAATAGGTGAAGACTGTAACTACCTTCTACAAATAAAGTGGTTCTTCATTCTTGTTTTTTTATTCTGGGTCAGTGAAAGTTGAAAAAAATAACCCTGGTACATCTATTGCACAGCCCAAATTTGGCACCCTGTGACTTTTACTTGTTTCAGCTCTGAATTCATAACTATGGGGAAACTAATTTATATCTATGACAGCAATGGTCATAGATTTCAGTTGGAGTCAAGCATTGGAGGCAGTTCTGATAAACATTGCAAAAGATAGGCTACTTGAAAGACTTGCATAAATTATAGCAAAAGTGCATTAAATTCCATGCGGGTACTTTCAGTTTCAAAAATACCAGTCATTATGTCCTAGAGTGCTTATTATGTAAGGGAAAAAATCATTTTGACTTGTAAATTATGATTATTGAAATTAATGAATTTATTTCAAATTAGATAGTATAGTTAAATATATCAATCTGTAGATTACTATAACTGTTTTGCTTTTTTCTCTTTTAAAGCTGATAGTTCTTTTTTCTGTTGTTTATTATCTTTATTAATGATTAGTTTGTCATAATTAAAAAAAATATTTTTGTTAAGGACACATGAAGATAAAAAAGAAAAGCAAACTCAAGAAGAAAATTTATCACTTCCAGTAACACCAGAAGAAACAAGCAAATGTCTTCATGAAGATGATTTTGTTCATCATTTTCAGCGTGTTTCAATTAGTGGTGAAGATACTTCTGGGGTTAGTGAAGTTTTAATTTTATAGTTAATATATAAAAATTTAATATTAAATAAAAATTATGATATAAAATATATTCTAAAGGTCAGTGCAATATTTGTTTGTGTTTAATTATGATATGTTTTTTGTTATTAGTATACATTAAAAATACTCAGTATAATTAATTGGAAGAAATTTTACTATTAAACAAGTTTTTAATAAAAATTTACTTAATAGTAATAAACAAGTTATAGTATTTTATTGTATACTTTCATCAATAATATTTTGTTTTTCTAAGTTTCAGAATATTATGATAAATCTAGAATTCATAAAATAACTGCCTCAGTACTAAATCAGTGAATCATTTACACACAACTTTGTGCAACAACATAAAAGGTTTATAATTTATGCACAGTAAGCTAGAACTTCTGTACATTAAGTTTCAAAATGCTTTTCTCTCTTTTTTTCTAGCAAATTTTTTAAAATCAAATAAACTAATGTTTTTGGCTATCTTAAATGGCCTTCTTCAGGTTAAGCATAAATGGAACTTCAGTTAGAACATGAATTAGAACATAAATTTGGAACATTGAGCTTCACTCATAAAAATATGAGTGAAGCTCGATGTTTCAAATTTATGTGTATTAGTGAAGCGTTATGTTTTAAATTTATGTTTTAACTGATGTTCCAATTATGCTTAACCTGAAGGCCACTTAAAATAGCTAAAAATGCTAGTTCATTTGATTTAATTTAAAAAAATGCTAGAAAAAAGAGAGAAAGGTGTTTTGAAATGTAAAGGTTTTATAAACTGTAAAAACTGTTTGTCATATTTAATGATTTTTGTCAGGTTGATTGTCCCAAAAATCAAACATTTTCAAATATAACAAGAATATAAATGCCAAACACAATTAAATCTAGAAAATTGTACAGTTTGCAATTTGAATATTCATATCACACTTAAGGATGACAGAATCAAGACAAGTTTTCAGAAACCCTTATGCCCTTCATTTATTCTTTGGATTTCACATGACCCATTATACTACAACTTACCCATGTTGAAAGCCTTGATTAGAAGAGCATACAATCAATGCCGTGACATCAACAGTAGGTAAAGCTCTCTACATTAAAACATTTGCAGAGCATCTTGGTTATCATCTTAGGATACAGTTACTAATAACTTGCAGAATACTGCATCTTTGTATAGATGTGATGCTATCAGAGTGAACTATAGGAGTGGTCGAGTACAACTGCCCACTCAGTAATATCTTTAAGGAAATTGGGAAAGCTATGAGCAGAAGAATATTGTACAGGAGGAACTTGACAGTTTATAAACTCCCCTGGAATGACAAAGACCTAGTGGACCCCTTGAGAATTTTAGGTGTCTACACTATACCCATCACAAATGAAAGGGTAGCACATGATTTGATATATATGGGTGCCATTGTGCAATCCTTAATTTCACGGTTAAAGGAACATAAGTATACTGTTAAGACGTCACTGTACTGTATAGTATAGTTCTAGTTGCTAATACCTAGGATGATTTGGTTCGTTGGGAAGAAATTAAGATCACCAAGCATGTCAGACCCAAGCACTGTCTTATTCTTGCTGAGGCCTTCAAAATCTAAAAATCAACACACGAGGTAAACTCTGTCAACTAGAAGAACCTAAACATGATATTAAGTGCTTGGAAATCCTGGTTTCAGGTCTACACTACATAATGCAACATGCATGTTTGGTTACTGTTTTTTTTTTTCTTTTAGTTTTTGCATGTCACAATGTAGCAGATTGTAAATTTTTTCATATTTAAACTGTGTTTGGCATTCACCTATTTATTTTGTTCTATTTCCATTTGTATTGAAAATGTTCAATATTTTTTTTGAACATCAATTCTGAATACTGGATAATTATTAAATATGACCATAATAAATCTTGTTTTGCTACTGCACACGGTTGTATGTAGGTGATTAAGTGATTAATTTTGAATAAATTTCATGTTATAAAAATGTTTGGAAAATCTCAGTTACAAATGCAGAAGTTAGAAATGAGATAATTAATTTCTTAAAAACATATAAAAACATCATGAATATCTTTGCTTTCTTTCCATCGTTCACACCAGTGACAGTCCAAAAACAATTCTTATATATGGAGACAATCTTTCCTTTGAGGTTACATTCCCACATCATCATATAAATGGAAGCAGTATTTCTGGTAAATAAGTCATGGAAACATAAAATAGTGATTTAAAATGGGCAGTGCTTGACTGCCATTTTTCATTAGTTTTCTCTTACTTTTAGGGTTACTGCTTTTTTCACTTTTTTTTTCTTAATTTAATTACTTTTTGTCTTTTGAATTTATTTTTATGCTCTTGTGGGTTAGTTATATTATTTTTGTTATTTTATGTATCTTATTTTTTTATTTTTATTGTGTTTTATTTATTTTAATTATTTTTATTATGTAGTTAATGTTTTAAGTTTTAAAAATGTTTGACATTTATAGTTTTTATTCTATTCTATGTTACTTTTCATCATATTAAACATATAATCAACATAACAGGACAATAACCCCTGGATAAAATTCCAATGTAAAAATCCCCTAAGGACAATATGGTCTCTCTAAAAATAGACTTCTCCTGAAACTAAAAGTTTTTTTGAAATTTATTTAACACAACAAAATCCTGATACAAATTTTTAAATAATGCAGATATCCTTGCTTAATGGGATTTGATTAGCGTGTAAAATTAATTGCTGAATCATTTACACACAACTTTGTGCAACAACATAAAAGGTTTATAATTTATGCACAGTAAGCTAGAACTTCTGTACATTAAGTTTCAAAATGCTTTTCTCTCTTTTTTTCTAGCAAATTTTTTAAAATCAAATAAACTAATGTTTTTGGCTATCTTAAATGGCCTTCTTCAGGTTAAGCATAAATGGAACTTCAGTTAGAACATGAATTAGAACATAAATTTGGAACATTGAGCTTCACTCATAAAAATATGAGTGAAGCTCGATGTTTCAAATTTATGTGTATTAGTGAAGCGTTATGTTTTAAATTTATGTTTTAACTGATGTTCTAATTATGCTTAACCTGAAGGCCACTTAAAATAGCTAAAAATGCTAGTTCATTTGATTTAATTTAAAAAAATGCTAGAAAAAAGAGAGAAAGGTGTTTTGAAATGTAAAGGTTTTATAAACTGTAAAAACTGTTTGTCATATTTAATNTACCAGTTATCTTAACCTAACATAGATATCATATTTGATTAATGCGATTTTTATATACGTGATAACATTGAGGAATTAATTGCATTAATCAAGGTATATCTGTACTTAAAGTTAATATGCTCAATTTTACCAAAATGTATAGACATTTGTCTACAAGTTGCCCAACTTGCTATTCCACAAAGTAATTAGAATTCTCTCTGATTATATTTCTGTTTTTCTAAAAAAGAATGTCTAACATAAGTTTGCCAAGTACATTGGTGATGACAGCGTAAAGTCATTATTATCTCTTGTAATCTGTATACACAATAACAATCTTTACATAAGAATAATTAAAAATTAATAAATTTGTATAAATTTATTAATTTTAATTAATTAATTATGTACTTAAAGTTAATATGCACATTTCATGAAACAATTTATCAATTACAGTCATTTATAGTTGAAATATTGAAATTACTGATGAAAGTTGCAATTTAATATTATTATGTAAATAACAAAGTTCACTAACTTCAGCACCAGAGTAAAATCCTCTCTTCCCTGAACCTATTACCGGCGTGTAACACGTGTAAGAAATATACAGCAGGTGACAAACATTTTCTAACTGAGAAGAGAGGATTATATAAATATTATTAGTTAGAGAGTGGTGTAATCAGTGGCATAGCGAGGGTGGTGCAAGGGGGTGTATCATGCACCAGGCACCACTCGCAGAGGGGCGCCCAAATGGTCTCCAACACAAACTATATATGTTTTGGGAGGGGCGCCAATAAGGTGTCGTGCCCCGGGCGCCAGTTATATTCTCAACACTACTGGGTGTGATCACAGTAGCTGTGAACAATGATAAGAATCCATGCATTTGACTCAACATATTTCTTTCTCAGAGCTTGTGACAGATGACCAGCCAGAATTTGATTGGAGTAAACTTGTGTAATGCTTGTTCTTTTTGAAGAAAGTCAATTTCCAAAAGGTGAGATGGAAATTTCCAATGTCGGACTGAAAACATCTATGCCACAGGTTCTTAAACTTATTTCAACCATCACCCACTTTGAGATTAAAAAAAATCTAGTGCCCCCATATTTTTTAACTTACCTTTTTACATTATCATCTGTTGTGTATCTTAAAAATAGTTATTGCAAATATAATGTTTAAACATGTATTATTATATGGATAGGATAGATAGGGTGCGATCCATATCCTATTTCTGAGATCAAAGAATGTTTCAATGAGAAGAAATAAAACTCATATTTAATCACTGAGCCTTCTACTGCCCCCCTGAAAGCCTCCAGTGCTCACAAGGGGCCACTTTGAGAAACTGATCTATGCCATCTTTCCATTAAAATATTTGTTTTTTGGTAATTCATCTTTGGATTGTTGATATATATTCCACATCGTGATGGCATAAGTTGGTTTCCATTGTTCATTACATTGTGTGATTAAATATTGTGCAGTAATGTTTATTGGACGCTATATCACATGAAAGAAAGCTTCAACTTGCTTGGACTGTAAACTCCATGACTGATTTGCATAATCTTGATTAATAATACACATTTGCCATAGTAGTTTGTATTGGTTTTCATGATTTGTAAAATAACTAAGGTGTTTTTAACATTTTTTATTTTAGATTTTTTATTGTTTGTTGTTTTGAACCTGCTGAGAGTCAGATAAAGAAGTAAGCAAGATGACACTCTAAACAATTTAGGTACTTTTAGGACTCAAATCTTTAGGCAAACATTCATTGACAATGCATTAAGTACTACATTAATTGGCTATTGCCAAACTCTCAAAATTTAAAAATGGATATTTAAAGTTATTTAACTATTGATGTTTTTTTCTGCGAAAAAGGTCAATAGACATGGGAAAACTGCTAAACTTTTTTCCATGAAAAAATGAGTTTTAATTGAATTAAGAAAGAAAGTTTAGGTGATAATTAGCACATAATTGATTTAATCTACTGGCATTTAAAATTGGGGTTTATTCTCCAAGGGATTTTTATGTGGAGGTTTAATATCTGGGGAGGTTATTATTTAGAAGAGATTTTATATGGGGGTTTCTGTCTGGGAGGGTTATTGTCCTAGAACCTTAAATTGTTCAATTTAGAATGTGTAAATCTGAAGGTCTTAAAAAAAAAACTGAAAATGTTTGTTGTTAAAATTTTTATGCTGCTTTAAAAGGTTGAATGAGTCCTAATATAAATTAAGTTTATTAGAGAAATCAAATAATTTTGGACCTGATATGTTTAACCAGTTTTTTTTTTTTTTTTTTTTTTTTTTTACATAGACAAGTTTGACTTTGTACATTACATTGATTTATTATAATGTAAGTACAGGGTGATTCAAAAGTCACAGGCATTTTAAAAAATTAATAACTCATAAACTATTTACAGTAAGATGATGCAGTTTTTACAGAATGCTTAGAAAGAAGTGGGATTTCTTTTAGGTGTAATAAAAATTTTAGTACCAAAATAGTTACATTTCTTGCCATAGATGGTGCTGTAGCATTTATAAATTTGTTAAAATAAGAATAAAAAATAAAAATGTTTTTAGTGTAACAATTGCACAAATTATGTAGTATTATCTATGGCAAGAAATGTAACTATTTTGGTTCTAAAATTTTTATTACATGTAAAAAAAATACTGCTTCTTTGTAAGCATTTCTGTGAAAACTGTTTCATCTTACTGTAAATAGTTTGAGTTATTAATTTTTTAAAATTTCTGTGACTTTTGAATCACCCTGTATATCTGTAGCTGAATTTTTTATTACTGTTGTTTTAGACTTTACATAAATTTTTATTTATGACCTAATACTTAGCTGTTTTTATTTTAATTGTTACAGGTCCCTCTAGAAGATCTACAACAAGCATCAGAGTTATTAATCCAAGCTGTTAGGCTCAGAGAAAGATATATGGCATTTTCTTCTCAGTCATTCCCAACTTTAACATCTCGTTTCTTGCGATTAGCAGATGGTCTGCTTTTAGAAGGATTTGAGAATAAACAGACTCATAAAAGTGAAGGTATATTTACCTTTATTAAACGATCTGAAATTATTTTTAACGTATCTTTATACTGTAGACAAATTAGGCATTATGTACCAGTACAAATTGTTTATTAAATATAGTAATTTATTTTTTTTTCCAATATATAAAATTCAATTATGAGTAAGAGGGAAAATTTATAATTAAAATATTTTCTTTCTGAAAGTAATTGAAATAATAAGTAGGTTAGGTTATGCAACAAAAATATAAATTTAGATTTATTCATTTCTTAAAAATAATAGTAAATTATAGTTAAAAATAAAGTTAATAAATTTAATAGGTAAAAGGTTTTTGAAGGTAATTTAGACTTTAGTTTTGGATCCAAATTTTCAAGTTTACTGTTTATCTAAATATATAAAATTGCTTGTCCTGACTGACTGACTCACTGACTGACTGATTCATCATCACCCAGAGCAAACCGCTTCACCTAGAGAGGTGAAATTTGGTAGACAGTTAGGGTACGTCGTGGAAACGCACACTAAGAAGGGACTTTTTGAAATTCCTCCGCTCTGTCNTGCGTATTGGTTCGATTATAGAACGATTGTAAACGTTCCAGAAAATTGATTAAATTGAAAATAGTTCGTTTGATTCTCGGCAATTCTCTTCAGCGGTAGGTGTTATATGACAATTACTATGGTTATTGAAATATTGAATGTAAATGGGGTTTGCTTGCAAAACCTCCGCGGACGAAGTTGCGGGTAACAGCTAGTGTTTTTATATATTTCGATTTCTTAACCAAATGTTCGAACCGTTTTAAATTCGAATTTGTTATTGCGTATTGGTTCGATTATAGAACGATTGTAAACGTTCCAGAAAATTGATCAAATTGAAGATAGTTCGTTTGATTCTCGGCAATTCTCTTCAGCGGTAGGTGTTATATGACAATTACTATGGTTCTTGAAATATTGAATGTAAATGGGGTTTGCTTGCAAAACCTCCGCGGACGAAGTTGCAGGTAACAGCTAGTGTGAATATAAAATGCAAAAACAAAAAATTTAAACATACTTTTTACAGTAACTTTAAAAAATATATTAATTTTTTTATAAAACATAAAAAAGTAAACTGGTTTGTTTGTTTGTTAAACAATAAATCATAGTGTATATTTTTTGTGGAATTTGTGTGAAAATTGGTCAGATCCATAAATCTAAAGATATCATTATACTTTTAACTTAGGCAATAAGCTCTTTTGAACAAGTTATAGTAATAATCCTGAACGTAAATTTTTTAATTTATGTAATACTCATATTAACAAAACATTTAAACTTGAGCAAACAAGAAGCAAAATATTATTAAAAATAGAAATATCTATAACTCTGTCTGAGATTGTCAGATAAAGAAGATAAGGTATTTTGGAGTGATCTGTGTTAATAATATGTGAATCAAAAATTTCAGTCAGTCAAATTGCATCTGTTGAAAATCTTATTGTAGCTTGTTCTAAAGATTCTATAATTAATGAATGACAAGAACCATCTTTAGAAAATTGGATTTCTATATGAAATCCACATAAAGGAGGATAAACGATGAACTGTGGCTGTTATCTAAGAACTAAAAAGAGCTAAATAGAGTTTAACTTGCTTTTTTTTACATCACATAATGACTAGGAACTTTGCCTCCAGGCTGCCTAAGGCTGCACAACTTCCTGTTTGCTTCTCTCACTTGTTCCCAACACAGACTATTTATAACTAGGAGAATTTTGTTCCAGACTGAAGCATAGTGATGACTTGTGAACTTGCATTAGATCATTACAGGTGCTAAATTAAAGTGACTAGTTACTATGCTTAAACAGTGAATTTTTACCTTTGTTCTAAAATGTTTTTAATTTATTATACTTTGCACTTGTTTATTATATATATTAATATATAATAAGACTATTCAGGAATTTCTTCTATTCAAGAAAGACCATATTTATCCATTCCTCCCTAAATCAATATATATGATTTATGAATAAACCCTTATGCTGTATACGTTCTCGTGAGTGATTTCCATTGATGTATGGTCAATGAGTGTCTCAACTCTTATGTGATCTAGTATGTTGATATATGTTGTGCGACTTGTTTGATATTTTCAAGCATTGTTTGTAGTATAAGGTTTTAGAATTGTTCTTTTTTGATCAACACTTCATTTGCTGTAGTAGTAATATGTGGGTATCAACTGTAGTAGTAATATGTGGGTATTTTGAAATAAATTTGTCAGGTAGTATACTGCCTAAACTTTCATGTCTGTTTCAAGTTTTGTAATGATGTAATAGGTATATATAGATGAAGAATTAAAATCTTTCTTGAGTCCACTTTATCTGTTGGCAAGATTTTTTAGCCTTGGTGATCTGTGTCTGAACTGCTACTGAAGCATGTTTACTGGGATGGTATGTGTCGTCCATTTTGTGTGAGTTGGCAAAAATGTGTTTGTGATGCAGTAGCTATACTTGGCCAGTGCTACATTCACCACTGGTATCCAAGGGAGACTGTCACAGAGTTTTCAAACATGAGCCTCTGTCTAACCCACAGATATAGACCTTGTTAACTTGAGTGAGTTGTGCTATGAATGTTTAATGTATAATAACAAGCCTATTTGTTTTCTATACAGAAATGAGTATGCTTTTGTAAACCTTAAGCAACTGATCTACAAAACACATGGCTTATGACATGGAGCCCAGATGCTGTTTAGTAACCAAGTTAAACACCAAGTTAAAGAGATAAGAGAGCTGTCTGTTCATGGTTATGGACTTTGCTGTTTAGTAACCACCCTCTCAAGATTAAATACTGCTTGCGGGTCACTTTTTACTTCATTTCTCTCCATAGATCTTATTAGTATGGTGGCCTAATTGGAAGCTTGTGTTCCTAATAGCTTATCTCTATGGTTTACTGGAACTACTAAGTTCTCTCAACTGGACAAGGTAATGACTTGTGAGAGAGATTGTATACTGTATTTTAATAATAATGACAAGATAAAGGATGCAATACAATAAAAGTTTCATTGTTTGGAAGACATTTTGTATTTTCAACTGAAGATTTAAGCGTTTGTCTTGATATTCATTTTTCAGTTTTATTTACTTTATAATTACATCTACAATGAAATGCTAAAGGAAATAGAACATCAAAAACTAAAATGTATTTTTTTTTTTTTTTTGAGATGATGCTTCCTAAACTGCTTACTGGTCATGCTTTCAGTGGCACACCAAAGGTATGATGTGCCACATTGCAAGTTACATCAAGGCTTATTTCTGTTACAATAATTTTTTTATTGGGATATATATATATATGTGTGTGTGTGTGTGTGTATAGGTATAAATTAAGCTGTTGCATGTCTTGTTTGTACAAATTATGCCCAGTATGTTTTCCAAAATTTAATATTTAATGAACTTATGAAAGATACATTTTTAAAAGTTGATTATTCTTTAGTAACATATCTAGCATAAAACTATTTAAATGAATATTTTAATAATATTTAAATGGTATAAATAATTATATATAATAGTTATCAATATTTTACATTTAAGGATATACAGAGAAGTTTCCAAAACGGCAAAAACGTAAAGGTATTTTTTGTACCTTTGTGTGTGTGCTGTTATAATTTATTGATAGTGGAATTAATTGATATTTTGTTTACTAACATATTTTCAGTTTGCTTATAATTGTTTTGAAAATCAATAGCTGAATCAATAACAATGTGCTATAATAATGTATGGTTTAGTCAATAATTTTTTTTATTGATTTAATAAGCTGATACATTAACAACTAAAGTCAATGAAAGTGTTTTGATTTGCTTGTCAAAAATTAAATGTTTTACCTGAAACTAAATTATTTCTTGTAAGACAATAGTTAATTATCAGATTTTATTCTGTCATGGTTTTATATATATATTTTTTATTAATCTAATAATGCCTGTAACTAGATTTTTTCATGTTTGAGTTTTTTGTAGTTAAAACATTATTGAACTATGAAATCTTTAAATATTAAGCTGATTTTTTTTTACTTAAATTATTTAATATATACTAGTTTCCACGAATTAAAGAATAAAATGAAGTTTGAAGAAATATTTATCATAAAAATGACTAAACTTAATGCTTGCTTGCAAATTATGTTGCTGATTAATATTGTCAAAACAAATTAATATATATTATTTCTGGATATGTAAATCAGCCAACTTTAAAAGATTAATGGTTCTGAAGATAGATTCTTGTTTGAATCACAGTGAAACAAGAAAACAATAGAATTTTAGATTCTTAAGATAATATTTACCATAATTTTTTTCAAAAGATATAATCAGTGGAAAGCTTGAATATGGCACAATTCAAATGAGAAATATTTTGAGGTTAAGAGTTATTAGTTTTCCTTTACAGGCTTTGAGACTAATTCCTGGATGCAAATACAAAACAGTCAAACTTCTGGTTTTGAATGGCTCATTTTTCAAACAAATTGGTTCATGAACAGAATTTCAAACTTGTAATTGTAGTTGCCAAACAAGCTACTTGGCATGAGCTAGCCACAGATGGTTAGCTCCCTATACTTCCTATGTTAAAGAAAGTCGACAGCCCAACCAATCTAGAACAGGACTACCAATTCAGAAGCTAGTGGCACTGAGATTGCCTCACATCATCAGACATCACAACATGAATAATTGATGACGTAGCTATTTAAATTAGATTTCACTGCACAGGCAGGAAATATACTACTACCTTTTTTGGTATGCTCTGCAGTTGAAATTAACTTTAATTAATAAAAACCATGTTAACTGACATTTATGTAATATAAATGATATTCAAGAATTTGTGTTTAAAGGTTAAGATGAATGAAATTGTCTTTCTTATTTATAACTTTATTCTTTATTCAGTTGGTATGTTATAATATTACATTGCATTTTTATGCATGAAATACAGCTAAAAAGGTAAAAAAAAAAAAAGACTATTTTGGGGTCAGGAACAGATTAATCCATTTTATATTGTTTTCTGTGGGAAAATTTTTTTTGGTTTTAGAACAACTTTTAGGAACATTTTGTTTGAAAACTGAGGTTTGACTGTAGTGTAGTTTGAATTAATAGTTTTTAGTGGAGAAGGATGATACATCAAAGACTACAAGGTATGATGGATAATAATAAGAGGGTTATTCATGTTACTATAAGGCAACAGAACATTATCTCTTAGCAGCAGTTTCTTTCTTTACAAATCTTAAATCAGCTTAACAGAAGAATTAAACAGTATATTGACTTCATGAATTGAGCATTTAAAAATTTTTTTAACTTTTTCAAAAGAACTTTAATTTTGTTATTGAAACTATAAAATGAACTTTTCAAAAAAAGAAAAGCAGAAATTTGATTTAAAACAAAAACCAGATATGTTCTGTTTTGAAATATATAGAACCCTTTTTATAAATTCCTTTATGCATTTTTAAATGTTTAAAAAATATCTTGAAGTAAGTTTTAAAAATATGCAGTGATATTGTAATATGTGGGATTTTTTTCTGAAACATATGAATAAAGATACAGCAAATTATTTCATGGAAAAACATCAAATTTTAGGAGATGCAATAGCATGAACTTGAGCTATAAAATTATCTTTATTAATGCTATTTTAAGTAGATAAATGAAAATTAAGAGGAATTTTTTTTATTAATTAACAATATATGATATAAAGAAATTTATAATGTAAATATGTTTGCTGCATGAGAATACAGTAATTACTTTTCTATTAAACTGGTTAGTAGAATTATGATAAAAGACCAATGTTTTAGACCACATAAAAATATTTTACTTGATTACTTTTATTCATCTAAATACAGTTCATCACCAGGTAATTTATACTCAGAGATCAGATGTTTTATATTAGATAGAATAGTTCCACTTTTTAATATTCTGACCTTATTTTTAAACTGTTCAAAAAATGTCTCTGTTTTGACTGTTTCATAAATGTATTCAAAAGCAACCAATATCTTTTGCGTGAATTGCAAGTCAAAGATGAATCACATACAGTTTGATAGAAAATGTGTGGAAATTTTTGAAAAGAAAAATGACTCAATGCTGTCCTTGTATATTAGAACAATTACATATGTACAGGATTCCTACCCTCCTGAAAAGTCCAGGATTTTCATTAGTGTTTGGAAAAAGTTATGGAAAGTCAGGAAATTTGTCTTTTTGACTGACTGCCTTGTTGCTTTTTGTTTGCTGACAATATGGTTGACTAAGTGTAGCCATTGGCAGGCAGCAAGAAGTAGTGTGGTGCAATTCAACTTATGAACAGAGATACACAATTTTCCCCAAACATACAGAAAATTTCTTCAAGATTATCGCACTCAAAGAAAACCATAGCTTAGGGATTAATAATAATTACTATATAGTTTGGAAAATTCAAATTAAATCATACAAATCATTAAATAGGCCTACCTTATAATTTTCCATGCAACATTAAGCTTATAAATTAACATAAAAAATATTTTAGGTTAAAAGAATACTTTAAGCATGTGTCATGGTCATAGGATAGCATATACAATTACGAATCAGCCTGCATAGAAGCCAAGAATTCAGCAAAAATTTCATTGAAGCAAACATTTTTATCCGTATTTTATCGGACGTCATCAAACTGTAGAATTTGAAAATGGGGTCTCACTGTTTGAATATTTGAATCTAATGTGTTATCATTTGTCGATTGGTGGAGACATTTCAAATCTGGGCAGTTGCTGATTGTTCTAATGTTCAAGGACAGTGTTGAGTCATCTTTCTTTTCAAAAATCTCCACACATTTTCTATCAGACAGGTCTGGGCATAAATGCTTGCCAGAAGATACATTTATATGATTAGATAGCAGCCTGGCTTTCGTTTTCATGGATAGGCATTCTCATGCTGTAAAATATAGGCTTGTCTTTTGAAAAGTTTGTTTTGAATTACATAGATGGTACTGAAAAATTAGAATATAGGCTTTAGAGTTCACAGCACTATCAAAGAAATGGAAATCTTCAAGTTCTGCACTTATGCATCCCCAAACTATACAGAAACTGTAGTTGCTCGACTCATCTTGAACAACATTCTGGATTATTAGCTTCATCTTTAGTACAAATGACTTTCTTGCCTATACTCCCATGGTTTTCATGAAATGTTGATGAGAGATTCCTGTATGTACCTGTGGTTTATGCTTGATAGAGGAAATACAGTTATTTGATTACATTTCAAGTACAATTAAACTGTAATGTCTAATTTTTTGATACCCAGAAATAACTTAACATTTACGGCATTACAAAAAACAAAATGAGGATCAGTTGGTGCCAGGCCTGGACTTACAAATGGGCAAACACAAATGAATTTGTTCAAAAAAGAATATTGATTAATGTTAGAAAAATTCAAAAATAAATACTTGACAATTTGTCAAACACTAGATTTATTATTATTCTAAGATTGACTATGTACAATCGTTGTTAATACAACATGAAAGCGTTATACAACAAGAACTAGACAAATTGTAAAATTCTTGGTTTTGTTTTGAAATAGATAAATTTTTATTTATTTACTTCAAAACAAAACCAAAACAGCAATTCACAAAACTTTCCTGACACTTGGGAACTTAGAACTGACTTAGAACTATTCTTAAGACTTTTTCTATAAAACTTGACAAGTAATATAAAACTAAACTACCATGTATCTCGGCAGATAAGATGATAGTTGAATCATAAAAAAAAAGTCCCCCAAAATCCAGGGTTGTCTTCAATTCCTTTTCATATTGAGTCAACTTCAGTCGGTTATTGGCCAGAGTCTGTATGAGACCAGACCATGGACAGTTCTCTCATGTAAGAGGGACAGCTGGCATTCAGACAGGAGTGGTCTCCATCTGCAAATCCAACATATGAAATACAACCTGTACAACATATGAAAAGGAATTGATGGAACATACAACCGCAGGTCTTTGACCTAACCCTCAGTATCTAAACCAGGCAGGGCTAACTTAAAGCCTCTCTACCCATTCAAAGTAAACGTGGGGATCCTCAGGCCCTCGCCAGTCACATGGCCAATGTAGGTAAGGCCATTTTAGGGCTAGGATTTTGTTAGGCTAGAACCTACCTGGCTCAGAACAGAAGCGCAATGCTTATGAAAGTAAGAGATTACTGCATTTCAGCAGTGTCATTTTGCACTCTGTGGGAGTGCACATCAAACAGTGGCTACAAGTTTAGTCCAAAATTATGTTAATAAACAGTCTGCCAAGCTGTAGATAGAAAAAGTTCCTTTTTTTGATTGATAAAGTTCTTCCTTAACAAACTATAGTTCCTTTACAAACTTGAGCTGTAGTTTGTTAGTTGTTACAGGTCCTCTTGTGTATGCCCATACTGACGCATAGCATTTTACTTTGTTTTTTATACTGTTAAAGCTCCAATTCATTCCATTTTTTAAATTGGTTTCATTTTTAATAGACACTGAATTTTGCTTTTTTAATGGACATTTGAATTTTAATTTTTCTGTGATTGTGTTCCATCAACAAAACAAAAAAATTCAGGACTGAAGTAGGACTTGGAGCAGCCCAAAAATGTTTGTGCAATGTGTGTATGAATGCTTACATGCCTGGTTTATCTTTCCATAAGAATGCCTTCTACATATTTCGCATATACTGTAGTCCTGTTTGATAAGTCTGCTTTACCTACTATAGAAATAGAAAAGCTCCATAAAAACTTTATTTCAAATAACCTAAATGCATATCACAGAAAACTAAACAATTCTACACACCTTGTGCAACTTTTGCATAGCAAAAACTGGGAGACAACTTATATTTTATGGTATGCAACTTTGAATCATTTTATCATCCATAAAGATTGAACCGTGCTTCTGTATGCTCTGGGACGTCTTTTTATAAAACATACATGATTATTATAAACACCATAAAAACATCTTGGAGCTAGCCAATTTAGTTTGTTATTCTTCCTCCTTCCAGTTAGAAGGAACAATGTACTTACAATATAGAGGAGTACCATGGGCAGTCCTCTCTCAAGCTCATTACTCAAACTGGTCATAAGATGCCTAGAAGAAAACATACTCCCAAACTTTGAAAATAGAATTGAAGTGTACATGAGTTATGTAGATGACATTCTCATTGTATGGAAAGATAAACGGGCAGCAAGCATTCATATGCACAATCAACAACCTGTATGGTCTAAGACTGAACATGGAGCAAGAACACCAGATAGAGGTACACTTCCTAGCCCGTGAAATAACATGCAAGGAGTCCATCAAATCCACCAAGGTCTACAGGAAACCAAAATACATTCCAGTGCTAATACCTGCCACACAATTCCTACTCATTCACTATACAGCAGTTTTTAAATCTATAATAAAAAGAGCATATGCCCACTCATCAGAACAAAAAAGCAGGAGTTAGAGCTAAAATATATATAAGAGTTAGCAGTAAAGTACAGATCTGAAAAGAGGAACATTGAAGGCCTGATTTAAGCAATACCAAAATAACACCAATAAGAAACCTGCAGCACCACAACAGTACAGAAGCATAATGTACAAGATGCACTAGCAAATAACTATAAGGAGATTGCAAAAACCAATAAAATTGCATTAGCATACGGAAGAAGCTCAATGATATAGAGGCTACTCTGCAACAACAAAGATACTATCAACAGGTCCAATCTTCCAGGGGTGTATGCAGTGCTGATAACAGACATGACATGGGTGTAGCGAGGGAGGCCTGGGTGAGCAAGGCTTCTCCCAGGGAACCTGGTCCCCCCCCAGAAAATCAGAGCCAAAAAGGTGTAAAGCTAAAAATTTTGAATGCTAAAACAAAAAAAAAAAAAAGGTCACCGGCTTGCTTGGTGCCCAATGTTGTAATTAAAGAAAGTTTCATATTTCATGTGTGTTAAGTTATTGTCGATTATCCTTTAATTTTCATTTTAATGAACAATAATTTGAAATAATTCAATTTTGTGTCAGGTTGGCCTCTACTAGGCCCCCATAACAAAACTCTGGCTACGCCCATGATAACAGAACAGGAAAGCATTTGCAATTAATAGGAGCTAATACAAGACCTTTACAGCAACACCTCCAAGAGCACATAACATTGATAAAAAAGAGACAAAACAATACTGCTTTATCCACTGTAGCCTTGGAAGAAGACACTGCATACACATGTAGATCAAACTAAACTGTTACACTGCACAGGTAAAAAAATGCAAATATGGCATCTGGAAAAATCAAAATTTACAAGGTGGGAAAGGGAGAAATGGCCATAAACTATAAAAACAGTAACTCATTGATCCAGGCATGGAGAGACTTATACAAGATATAAAAAATATCATACTGCAAACATGTCATATGTTACTATTGTTCTGTTAGTGCTAATGAGTGCTAAATTTTAAACAGTGCACACAGTTTATCATTTTAATAAAATGTTTGATACAAATGTCATCATATGGCCAATAAAAAAATTTGTTTTATGTTCAAATGACTGCAGAACCTCAAGATGGAGGCATAAGGACTCCAAAAACGTTAGTTTTGATGCTGATATCACACATTACTACTGTAGTTTGGGTATTTTAAGTAAGTTTGTTTTTCTGTTGATTGTTTTAATATCAAATTGTTATAGAAGCTATAATAAATAGCCATAAATAACTTGAAACCAATAGAAGGGCAGTGAAAAAATTAATTAGTCAAATTAGTCAAAAACCAATTGATATCCAAATTAAACATTTGAGATGTATAAAATATTGTGCCAAGGCAAATTTTTTCTTGAAAGCTTCTCTTTCGTAAAGTTAGCTTGGTAGTTCAAAGTGATACCAAAAGCATTTACTTTCCCATCACTAACTACAAGTGTTTGGTGGTTTTATCCACTTGGCCACTGGTGGACCTTAAATTAATAAAAGCTATTTCTGAAAATATAGAGCATGTCATGTGAGATACACACATTATTTTGCTATGAAATGGCCTTTATGGGTTAATATCATTTTGATATCTAAATTTATCCAAGTGTTTGTTTTCTAAGAAATTTCTTTAGATACTAATTAATTAATTAGTGTTTGCTTTACTTCATGTTTTATCAATAGTAAATTTTGAGGTTAGAGTTGCCAGAGTCAAAAGAATTTTACTGACTTTGACTGTACCCAAAAACATCTAACTCCACAACACTTGTTCACTTTAAGTTGTGTTGATTATTAATAAGCCTTTTACATTCTGATAAGGTTATCACACTGCATAAAGACACAACTGATTCTAGGTATACTTGTCAGTTGTTAATGCTAAACAATTAACAATAAAAATACTCTGACATCAAAAAGAGTGCTAATGTACTTAAAGTAAAATTATACAAACATCGAAGACTTGTTATGCAAGCTGTACATTTGTGTCAATAGAGAGATTGCGGCCGAAGTTTTCATCTCTAAAACGTGATCGTCAAACGTTGAGCGCCACCATCTTGTAAGCCTATAAGTTTGACAATGGCATTCGGAACATTGAGCATGATTCCAATGACATTCCAAATGCCATTATCAAATGTCTAGTCTTACAAGATGGCAGCGCTCAATGTTTGACATTCACGTTTTAGAGATGAAAACTTCGGCTGCAATCTCTCTAATGAAAAATATTAATGAGCACTTCTTAGTTTTACCAGGCCTCATAAAATTTTTAACCTTACATCATTAATGTCTTAGACTTCAGATAAGAAAACCAAAAGTATTATATAATAAAATGTTTTATTCTAAATCTTAATAATTTAGCAATTCTAAAAATTTTTTAAGTTTTAAACAGCTACATGTCACATTGTCACATATTAAAATAAAAAGAATCATGTATATCACTGTGTCAGTATTATGATTTTTTTCTAATTATCAATTTTAATGAAAATTTTAGTTTGAAAAATGTGTCAGAAATTATTAGTAAATGTAGGAACAACTTGTTACATATTACAATAATAATGACATTAAATAACAGGATTTAAGTAATAATGATTAATGGAAAAAGTTTTTCTTGTGCTGAAATGTACTAGACCAATTAATTGTTAGCCAAACTATAGTCCAAATAATACAGTCCAAATAATGCTTATTGTAGAATATTTGAGCTTCATTGTTTATGTCTATCTATAATGATTTGTTAACAGAAATGAAACAGAAAAAGCAATATTTTAATGCTTAAGAAAGTAACCTTTAAACAGTACTGGTAATTACCTCTCTTTTGATCCCAGATGCATGGGAGTGTACAGTAGGGTGGATTATATGGCTTTATTTCTGTTGCAATTTTCTGCAGAGAATAGGTTATTGTGGGTTATCTGCACAAAATTAAAGTAAATAGTTTTATTTAAAAAGTTATTTTATTAAATTATAAAATTGCATTATGATAAAATTCAATATTAATTTAAAAAAAAGCTGAAAACACAATACCAAATTGAATATAAAATTAGTCCAAAAAGCTCTTTCAGTGTAAAAATGAACTTTTTATTATTTATCTGCCTGAAGGTGATAATGCACCATTAAAACTGTTTGCATATTTTTTAATTAAATAAAAGTGTTTATTTTAGTGTTTAACACAGATTTTTTGTACTTACTTTATATTCAAGATTTAAGTAATATAATAGGTGTTTATAAATGAACAAAATGTTTAGAATAGATTCACAATTAAAATTACTCAAAGGATTAGTATAAAATTTATTTTCAATAACATCATCTCTCCTAGAAGTCAGTTTTTAATATTAAACATTTAATATTAAAGATACTTTGACATCTAAAAGAGTACTAATGTGTTGTTAATTATTAATAGAGTTAATAAAGTAAATTTTAAAGGATTTTACTTTTGAAATATATAGATCATCTGTCTCATTCATCACCAATAACAAAAAATCCTTGGGATGTAACACTTCCAAATGACTTTGGTTATTATTTAAAAATGGAAGATGGTGTGATACAATGCTACAGTTCATATGAAAATATGGAAAGTGGAAAACGACAAAATTATCCATTCCCTTCTCTTATGGAATTTGTTGCAGATATGACTTTACTTTGTGCTATGATTGCTGATGGTCCATTGTAAGTTATTTATGTTATCATTACTATCAGATTTAAGTTTAAAATTGATTATTGGAATAATTAATAGTTAACTTTTTCAATGTATTAAATTTTCTGTTTCCCATGTAAAATCTTAATATTGTGCATGTGAAACAGACATTAGAATGTATCTTTTTTATAAATTGACTGCCCCCTCCAATTATTTCCAAAACATTAGAAGAGAATGACAAGTGATTGAAGCCTATGGAATAAGCAAAAAGAACAAGCAGGGTACAAAACCACCTACCATTATATACAACTTCAAATAGATTGTTAGGAGAATTATTGATATATAATTAATAAAATAAATGGAATATTTGTCATAAAAATTTACCTTTAATTTTCCATCATTTGTTTTGTGTGAACAAGTACTTTGAAACCTTTTAAAGGATCCTCTTCAGGTTCATCAATATTGTAAAAATTACTTCAAATAACAAATGAACAGCTAGATTCATTTATTGGACTATTAAGGCTAAATGATTACTAAGTAATTTGGCAGGATATGATTATATCTAAATTAGTTATGTAGTCTGGAAGTGAAGATTGGACAGAGGTCCATGTAGTATAACTGGCAAAATGTCTGCAGAGTAAGCAGAAGCTGCAGGTTTGATTCCCCTCTGGGCTAAGTTTTCCTTCCAGAATATTGTAAAATGAAATTATTTATTTATAATTATTAAATTTATCAAGAGATGACAGCCTAAGCTACTTCTAGACAAATTACTTAATTAATTGATTAATTGGCCTTAATAGTCTGATAAAGGAATCTGGCTGTTTGTTTTGATATTTGAAGTAATTATTGAGTTGGTGTAGTTATTATATTGTAAAAATTATAAAACTAGTATAAAATCATTATTGAACAAGTTTAGCAGAACATGTTTGAAAACACTGATTTGTTTAATTATTTTTAAATATCATAAGATATTTAAAAATAATTAAACGGATCAGTGTTTTGTATGGGTGAAAATTAAACATATCACTATGAATTGCAAATTGTTTCCATACCTCCAAAAGAACAACTTTAAAGGTAATATATTTAAAAAAATGTCTGAAATTGAATGTAAAGTGTTTTGTGCATTTGATAGAGATTCTTAATTTTATTTGTTAAAACAATTATTCTTGAACTGTTTATGTATTTTGAACATCTCACTATTATGTACTAATGTAATTAACAAATTTTACTTCATTCCAATATATTTCATTCTCTTACATTCTTACAGATTTTGATAATGTTGTTTTTATTGCTTTTTGTGCTGTCATCTTTGTTTTTTTATTACATTCATTTTAATATTGTATATAAACACTATCCCACAGTGTACTGTGTAACATACTAAGAAATTATAAAGAATTACTAGACCAAAATCCTATCCCAGAATCTACAACATTTCAGCCTAGAGTAAAGCATAGGGAATAGAAACATCATATATAAGATATATGTTGAGAACATTTAGGAATAGCATAAAAGAACACAAAGGTGGCATATGAAAAGCACTGAACATTATCAAGATTTCTAACAATGCAAGAGGATAAAATAGAGCAAAAGTTGTTAAGAAGGTCAGAAATCCTACATTAGCACATAATATGGAGATGTTGGAAATACATAAACATCTGTCAAGGTTAATTGCCATAACAATTGAGTTCAGTAGTTTATATCAAATGTATGGAGAACACTATATAGAAAAACCATACCTTTCATACTTTTCAGGTTAGGTTTATTTAAGATAACCAAGTAAATTTATTCATAAACCTGGTTCAGGTTTAGCATTAACATTCAAAAAATGCATTACAATAGACCCCCCTATAACACGGTAGATACGTTCTGTTTTATATGAATTCCGTGTTGTATGATCACTTAAATACATGAGCCAATCACAACCCAGCACTTTGTGCAGTTTAGGGACTACGGCTGTTTGAAAGGTTTTCTTCCATAAAATTAATCGATTCTAGACTAATTTGACTCAACATTTCCAAAACACACAATTTTTGGGAATAATCCATATAAACTATGCTATAAATAAAAAATTGTAGGATTACTTACCATGTGTGCACCGTTCAACAATGCCATTGCATAAGCTTGTTTTCTTTGCGGAGTGGCTCATCGAACGGCGGGCACATGTTTCCTGATAAGTTATTTTTCTGCGAAAAATTTGCTGAACTTTGGAGACATCATTAATATAAATATAATTTTTATGGCAGTTAAATAATAAATGGTTTTTAGTAGGTCCTCTGCTCGTTTAAACTCAACGGTTTGTGCAATATCTGCTATTGGTCTAGATTTGACCTATCCTGTCGCGACACGAGTCTGCGATGACATTTTACCATATTATACAAGTCTCTTTTAGAATTATCGCAATTTTTTCGCCGTGTTATATGAATCTGTGTTATAGGGGGTCTACTGTATTCTGAAATGTTTTGTTTCAGCATTAGTACTTTGAATTACACTATACAGAATGTTACAAATGAAGTGAACCAGTATCATAACTTGGAAATGACTAAAGGAGGAGGAATAGACTAATGGCCAAACAAAGTGTAAGCAAAGTATAAGTGCCCAAAAGTTGATCAGTATGTCATATGTGTCATACACCGTGTATGTGTTGGAGACTCATGGATCTTGAAGTCCTACAGGGATTACTTTTTAAATTCTAATGGTACATGGGGTCAAAATGTGCCATTGGAAAGTACTTGAAAATTTAAACAATGTTTACTCTGGCTTAATTTTTTATAACTTTTGCATTGTCAAGTAAAGTAAACATAAATATCTGAGTGAAATTCAGAAATACCACTTGAGCCATTTACCTATACCTTGACATTTCTCACTTACTCAGTTGAGAATCAGTTAAACTCATTTTCACATTTGGTATTTCAAATGAGGTTGGAATGAGAAGTACTTTATCATATTAAAAAGTTGAGTCCTTTAAATGACTTAGTAGTTTTCTGTTTCAAGTTTAACTGGAGTTGTCTGATTCATTCTCTTGAGGCAAAAAAGTAACAGAACAGGATTGATTCAGAAGAGTTCTATAATTATATCCAGTAAAAATGTGTTATCAGGGAAATGCTTTCTCTGAGTAGAAAAAAGTAGCAATTGCTACCAAATCCAATTTCAGGTTGAGTTATCCGTTATTAAGGTGTATGTGTCTAAGACTCACCAATAAATAAAATTAATGTTGGACTATTGGACATAATAGATTCTAGTTTACTAAAAGTTAAAAGAATATGTGTTGTAAAATGTAAAATAAATTATTTTTATTGTTGTCTGAATTATTATTAAATACCAAATTTGTTATTTCAGGAAGTCCTTTTGTTACCGTAGATTAAGTTATCTATCTTCTAAATATCAGTTGCATGTATTGTTGAATGAACTCCGAGAAATAACTGCTCAAAAGGCTGTTCCTCACCGTGATTTCTACAATATTAGGAAGGTATGACATTATTTTTTCAGATAGGATATTTGTAGAACATCACTCTTAAATATTCTGTTTTATGATATAAATTTAAAAGTAAGAGAGAAGAACATTAAATTTGATTTATAGGTAAATTTAATTTTCGGTTTTACTAAGATTCAGGTAAGAGTGGTGGTGCTTTAGTACTCACAAGTAACAGGAATGCAGTGTATGTTATTTAGTTGGTTTTAATATGGATGTGAATAATTGTAAATGAGCATAAATGTGTCTTGTGGAAGCTCGAAGTGCATATAAGGAGTCATAATCCACTTTTTGGTCAAAGAGAAATGCATGCAGATGGTTTATAGCATTATTTCCCAAAAGTTTTAGGATTACTACTGCCTTTTTAGTGTATATACATTTCATCAACAAAATTTTAAGCATTTATTTTATAAAGAAGTATTTGATTAATATAAAATTAATTAATCTGTATGGTGAATATAAATATCAAGCATACAACCTTTTTTTCTTTCTAGAAATATTTAATGCTTATACAAATGTTTTTAGACTGATTTTACAGTTCAACTTTTGGTCTACATTCAGCCTAACACATTCTGTTCTATTTTTGGAACATTGGAATGTTTTAATGACTTATATAAAAGTTTTTAAATTTTTGGAATGTATATAAAAATTTAAATTTGGTCCATTTAGTTATATTAATTTTTGATCTAAATAATTTATTTATCATTGATATATAGGAAAAGTCACATAATGACTACAGTTTTCCATCCTCCAGATAATAAGCAAGCCTGAAACAAATAAACAAGTAAAATAACATATAACTAAAAACACAAGAGAGGAAAATTTAAAAAATGTAAAAAAAATATAGTATAAATTTCGCTTACAAATACAGTAGAACCTCTATTATCCAGATTGTTCAAAATAAACAAAAATTTTACGAATTTGCTGATTTGCACTTGGTGAATTACGACACTGTTTATGTACGTGATGGAATGCATAACTTTTTTTGTTTCAACAGCGTCTCATCCGGCACAGTGGTCGTAAACTCTTAAATATATTTTACGTCGTAATAAAAATATAACTTGACATACGTATTTATAAATTATTTATATTCAAATTACATCATTTCTATGACCAAGGGCGGTGTAAGGCATGGACGACGTGGGCCACCGCCTATGCCTCGTGGTCCGAAGGGCCTCGCGCCTCGAAGGTTTATGCATTACTTAAAAGCCGCGAATGCGACAAAAAAATTTTACTCATCATAAAACGATAAATAGTTTGTCAAATTTTTATTCGTAAAAATGCAGTTTTAACTGCTTTTTATTTTATAAAATCCGTCTTCTTGCACCACCAGAAGGCCTTTTAAACAATAAGTAGTCTGTTAGCGCTGGTCAGTAGTAGTCCAAATTCAATACAAACATTTGTTTCTTGAAAATTTGATAATGATTTAAATACAGTATTTATTTTTAATATTACTGATATGTCATCGAAAACAAAACATGTATTATCATTAAAAGTATTTGTTTCAATTATCCGAATTTTTCCTTATCCGGACTACCTTCATCCCCAATTAGTCCGGATAATCGAGGTTCTACTGTATTTTTAAACTGAGAGAAAGTAACATGTAAAAAAGAATCAAAATTAAACATATTTTGCAAAATATTATAAAAATAAGAATGCTATAAGATCACTACTCTATAAAATGGCATATAATTACATGAAAAATATCCAGTGGCATAGCGTAGTGGGGGCAGCAGGGGCGGCCCGCCCGGGCGACACTTTTAGGGGGGCGGCAAAATTTCACAATAAATAATGATAATATCTTGTAAAAATTTGAACCATTTCATTTCATATTTTTGTCGCACCTATGATTTGGACCAATTGAATTGAGCACAGAATTTTTCATTACTTATTCTGTGACGAAACTGAATTTTAGTCTTTTAATTGAGATACCTAAATAAGGGGGCAGCGAAATTTTCCTCTGCCCTGGTGGCTGACATCCACTCTATGCCACTGAGAATTTCATAAATTTCTTTGGAGTTATCTTAAACGGAGCTAACTGGACTGTATATACATCTTCATTTACACATACATGTGAATGAACATGTATATACAAATTTGAATTTTGAATATGTTACTGATTTGAATTTGACCAAATTGAATTTTTATAAGTATTTCAAAAATTTAATTAATAAATTCAATGTTTTTAAACTAAATAACTTATAATAATAATAATAATAACTCTCCCGTGGTCACCACCTGGTCTCTCCCGTGGTCACCACCTGGTCGTGGTGGGAGAGCCCAGTAATTTTACTGAACCATAGGGCAATGCAGGCTGGAGCACAAGTTCCTGGTAGGGACACCCATGCCAGTAAGGTCTATGGGAAGAAATGAAGCTACGAGTGACCACACCCACATTATGTGGAGATAATTATCATGGTAGTAACTAGATCTAAGTATGATACCGGCTCGGACGTCGCCCGGGTTAACAAGGTCCGCGTTTGTGGGTTAGGCAGAGGCTCACGTTCGAAAAATAGGCTCCAGTCTCCCTTGGTTACCAGTGGCGAAAGCAGCACTGGCCCAAGTATGGCTACTGCAATGCCCTCAACAGATGTGAGGAACCAACCTAGCCTTGGTGTTTCTGTGGCAATGCATCCACAGACCACAAAGGCTGGAAAACCACGCCAACGGATGAAATGGACAACAGAAATGAACGAGTTTATCATCCGCACTTACTACACCATCACAAGACTCGAAACAAACATGACAGCATACAGACAACAACTACACCACATATTCACACAACAATATCCTCACCTCACTGTCACCGAACAAAGGGTTGTTGATCAAAAACGAACAATTATACACAACAACCTTATCCCACAAACAACACTTGAACTTATCAAACAACAGGTTGCTGATCAAATACATCAACAGACAGAAACATTTAACATTAATGAAGATCACGTAACCTGTCAGGATAATCCAGCAACAAGCACTGATTACAGCACACACACAACAAGTACCACTAATGATACTGCAGGCACTTCCCCATCCATCACTGATAACATAGACATAGAATTAGTTAATACACTCTCACTTATATTTCAGGAAACACTCACTAAATATACAGGTACAGATCCCACACAAAGACCACGAATACCGAAAATCAACACGTCAAAGGTAGTAGGAAAAACACTAAATTATGTAAACACTCACTTACTACCAAACTACATTCATTCAATTTCTACACTCTCAGACATTCATACATTAGTTTATGCTGGGGCAGTCACAGTAGTAACACACCATGGACTGAAAATACACTCACAGACAGACACACACAAAACACAATTCTATCACAAGCCTGCCTGGCAGAGAAGAATAGAAACACAAATAAATGACATTAGACAGCAATTAGGCAGGCTGACACAATACACTAAAAACAACATAACACCCAAATTAAAGAAACAACTCAAAAACATTTTCAAGAAAATTAAAACACACACAAAACATGAACATCACAACACACACATTACAGAATACATCGATACACTAAAACAAAAACTCGCAGCCAAAGCACGTAGACTCAAACGATACAAAACATGTACACTACGAAAACAACAAAATAAATTATTCACAAACAATGAAAAACTTTTCTACAGACAAATCAGTACCAAAACAAACACTGATACACAGCACAGTGGCACACCAACAGAAGAAGAACTCACAACTTATTGGTCTTCTCTTTGGTCCAATGCTGTTACACACAATGCTGATGCAGGCTGGATCGAGGAGGAGAACAGAAACTTGCACAACATACCAACTATGCCCTGTGCTGAAATAAACATACACGACATTCGCTACGCTGTTAACAGAACACACAACTGGAAGACACCTGGTGTAGACAACATTCACAATTTCTGGTACAAAAAGTTTACATCACTGCACCAGGAACTAGCTAAACATCTAACACACATCATCATCAATCCACAAGACATGCCAAAATTTCTTACTCAGGGCATCACCTACATGAAACCTAAAAACAACAAAACCACAGACCCCACACAATACAGACCAATTACATGTCTTCCAACACTCTACAAATTATTGACATCCTGTATCACAAACAAAATATACAAACATGTTGAAGAACACGACATTCTTACAGAACAACAAAAAGGTTGCCGTAGAAATCACAGGGGATGCAAAGAACAGTTACTCATAGATTCAGTCATTCTACGGCAAGCACACAAACAACACAGAAACATACACATGGCATATATAGACTACAGAAAAGCATTCGACAGTGTTCCACACAGTTGGCTGCTACATATTCTACACATGTACAAAATACATCCATCACTCATTGCATTCTTCGAAAACACTATGCAGCACTGGAGAACAACACTACATCTCAGGGTTAGTAACACTTCCATACAAACAAACGAAATATTCATTAGGCGAGGAATTTTTCAAGGAGATTCCTTGAGTCCTCTCTGGTTCTGCCTAGCCCTGAATCCATTATCCAACATGTTAAACAACACGCATTATGGCTACAATATCAGACATGAAAAAACAACACAGTTTACACTGTCACATCTCATGTACATGGACGACATAAAACTTTATGCATCCACACAAAAACAACTTCATCAACTCCTACAAATCACACATTCATACACTAAGGACATACAAATGGAGTTTGGCTTAGACAAATGCAAAAAACTTCACATAGAAAAAGGAATCCTGAAGAAAGAAGATTTTGCACTTGGAAATGGAGACGTTATTGAATCCATGGAAGAGGGCGAGTTCTACAAGTATTTAGGATTCCAACAGGCCAAACTAACAGAACATACACAAATAAAGCAAAGATTAATTAAAGAATACCAAAGTAGGTTAAATGCCATTCTCAAAACACAGCTAAATACAAAACACACAGTTAAAGCAATAAACACATATGTCATTCCAGTACTCACTTACTCTTTTGGAGTTATACATTGGAAAACAAGAACAACACTTACTAAGCATAAACAACATCATCCTAAATACACCACAGAAAGATTAACCCTTCCACGTAAAGATGGCGGATGAGGCATGATTGACATAGTTAACCTTCACTACGAACAAATACAGTCACTGCGAGAGTTTTTCTACAAGAAACAAGAAACATCACAGTTACATAAAGCAGTAACTCTAGCAGACTCAAATAACACACCATTAAACTTACACTCACATCATACAGACATGACACAACACATAAAAAGCATAGACACCATCAAGCAATCGTGGGCTCGAAAGGCACTCCATGGCAGGCATCCTTATGACCTGGCCCAGGATTTTGTTGACAAAACTGCGTCAAACAGCTGGTTAGATCGGGGATGCCTCTTTGGGGAGACGGAAGGATTCATGATTGCCATACAGGATCAGGTCATAAATACTAAAAACTACAGAAAACACATACTCAAAGATACAACACTCACAAATGACACATGCAGAAAATGTCACATCATGCCAGAAACTATACAACACATCACTTCTGGTTGCAAGCTCTTGGCACAGACAGATTACTTACATAGACACAATCAAGTAGCAAATATAATACACCAAGAGCTTGCAAACAAACACAAATTATTAGACATCCACGAACCATACTACAAATACATTCCACAGACAGTATTGGAAAACAACACGCACAAAATGTACTACGACAGAGCCATAATCACAGATAAAACAATTTGCCACAACAGACTAGGCATGACACTCATTGACAAACACAATAAAATCACATACATTATAGACATAGCCATTCCAAACACTCGCAATGTACAAAACACATGCACTGAAAAAATTAGCAAGTACACAGAACTCGCCCAGGAAATAAGGCATCTGTGGAGGATGGATAGGGTGCTTATTGTAGCTGTTGTTCTCTCCTGTACAAGTGTGATACTACACACTCTACACAAAAGCCTGCGAACATTACAATTGAATAGAAATACATACATCACACTACAGAAGGCCACTATATTGAATACATGCCACATTGTTAGGAAATTCCTGAATATAGACACACACACTGACACACTTATTTAATTATAATTTTGTTTTGGTTGCTATGCCTTGACTTTGGTCTGGCATGGTGCACAGACACTGGTGTGAACCGAGTATAACTCACAAAACCCAACATAATAATAATAATAAAACTGCCTAGGAAATGACCCCAATTAGATACAGATTTTCTCTCATAAAACTGACACGAAACAAAAAAGTCCTGGAGAGTCTATTCTTGGCCAATGTTTGAGTAAAATTGCCCAAAAACTTCTGGTTTTTAACCTTAATGAATGTGCTATATTCCTTAATTGAGTTTAAAAAGAAGTTAAGAGAAGTTGAGTCAACCATTACATTTATTTTTAGGGTTTTATTTAGTTATCATTATCATTTATTTTGGGAAGTTTATTTTGTTTAAAGGAGGAAACCACCTGACCTTTCCTGCACAAAATTCAAAAATAATGATAAAAGTTTATTGTTAACATGATTGATGCTTTCAAAGCTAACATTGCCAATTTCAGAATAGCATCTCATATTAAGCAATCTTTGAATGGAGTTAAAAAATTATCTTTTAATCCCTCTGTTGTTGATTTTTAAAAAATCATAAACTTTTTTGTATTTTTGAAAAGATTGGAATGATTATTAAAAAAGTTGTGAAGTGAAAGAAATGTTGCTATTAACATGTATAAGTGTAAATGAGATAGTAGCACATTCAATTGTAACATCAGATGAAATCCTTCAATGAAGCTGAAGCTCCTGAGAGCAAGCAAGTTGATTTCTGAAATGAGTTTGATCGACAAAAGTATTTTCTGGTGTTCTTGGCGTGACAGTTACAGTTTAGATTGTAAGGGTTTTCTTTTGTTTGTAAATAATCTAGTTCTGATTTGGTTGGTTGGTGTTTTATGGTGCAAGGGCCACATAGGCCAGGCTGCGCCATTCTAGTTCTGATTTACTTTGTTGGTACTTGTTGAGAATTAATTTTAATTTAGATTTAAGCTCCTCAATTGTCAGAAAAGTTTTGTGAAAATTAGTTTTGGTTTTGTTTTTGATTTGGACTAATTATAATTCTGATTTTTATAACTTTTGTGTGGTGTATTATTGCTAATGTAGTTTTGCATTTTTTTTCTTTATCATCTTTTACATAGTTTGTAATACTTTAATAAATTCTTGTTTCTATTGATGTATAGTCAATTATTTTTGGACTTTGTTATACTAAGCATTGTTTCAAACTAAATCCATTCGAAAGAATTAAAACACCATTTAGTAGACTGGAATGATATAATAAACACTTCAATCAAAAGCCTTAAATTGTATTCCAGTAAGATTTTTAATTCACAAAAAANTGGTTTTTAACCTTAATGAATGTGCTATATTCCTTAATTGAGTTTAAAAAGAAGTTAAAAGAAGTTGAGTCAACCATTACATTTATTTTTAGGGTTTTATTTAGTTATCATTATCATTTATTTTGGGAAGTTTATTTTGTTTAAAGGAGGAAACCACCTGACCTTTCCTGCACAAAATTCAAAAATAATGATAAAAGTTTATTGTTAACATGATTGATGCTTTCAAAGCTAACATTGCCAATTTCAGAATAGCATCTCATATTAAGCAATCTTTGAATGGAGTTAAAAAATTATCTTTTAATCCCTCTGTTGTTGATTTTTAAAAAATCATAAACCTTTTTGTATTTTTGAAAAGATTGGAATGATTATTAAAAAAGTTGTGAAGTGAAAGAAATGTTGCTATTAACATGTATAAGTGTAAATGAGATAGTAGCACATTCAATTGTAACATCAGATGAAATCCTTCAATGAAGCTGAAGCTCCTGAGAGCAAGCAAGTTGATTTCTGAAATGAGTTTGATCGACAAAAGTATTTTCTGGTGTTCTTGGTGTGACAGTTACAGTTTAGATTGTAAGGGTTTTCTTTTGTTTGTAAATAATCTAGTTCTGATTTGGTTGGTTGGTGTTTTATGGTGCAAGGGCCACATAGGCCAGGCTGCGCCATTCTAGTTCTGATTTACTTTGTTGGTACTTGTGGAGAATTAATTTTAATTTAGATTTAAGCTCCTCAATTGTCAGAAAAGTTTTGTGAAAATTAGTTTTGGTTTTGTTTTTGATTTGGACTAATTATAATTCTGATTTTTATAACTTTTGTGTGGTGTATTATTGCTAATGTAGTTTTGCATTTTTTTTCTTTATCACCTTTTACATAGTTTGTAATACTTTAATAAATTCTTGTTTCTATTGATGTATAGTCAATTATTTTTGGACTTTGTTATACTAAGCATTGTTTCAAACTAAATCCATTCGAAAGAATTAAAACACCATTTAGTAGACTGGAATGATATAATAAACACTTCAATCAAAAGCCTTAAATTGTATTCCAGTAAGATTTTTAATTCACAAAAAACTTTACGACTAATGTTTAATGATGTTTTTTGAAAAATTAAACACAAATTTTCAAAATATATAAAAATAGAAATAAAAGTAAATAGATGTACCAATAAATATAAAAGTAAAGAAGTAAACATTTAAAGATTATATAACTATAACCGAAAACTTTTTGTTGTATTGTCCCTATGTCATGCTGTTACATCATATTTTGTCACGTGATCATATAAGGATTGCCATGCTTATGGTAATTGTGTTTTGTCTTTAAAATTTATGCAGAAGACCTTTTTGTCAGATTTAAATATTTCTAATTCTTCTAGTATCTTGATGGAATTGACATGTTTTGATTGTTTGATGATGAATGCCTTGTTGAGGAAGCATTTATTTTTCTGAAAATTTTTAAACAGCAGCAATACATAGTCTTGGAACAAATTACAAATTTAACCTTGAAAATGAAACTTGAAGTTTGGGAATTCAGTCTTATGACAGATTACTTGGTCCCAATTATTCATGAACATGTGGGAATTGGTGTAATTTGTATATATAAAATTTAAAGTTTAAAATATTCTAGTTTCATTTTAACATTAAATTTTTGGTTGTTTTATGGATTTTTCTCATGCTTGCACAGTTAAATATGGTGCACACTATTCTATGTGGTACACTCTATCTATTCTATATATATTTTAAACTTTAAATTTTATGTATTCTAATACATTCTTTTTTATATTCTACTAGCTGCAAGATCCCGCTTTGCTGGGTTTTTATTTGTATGTAATAGTATAGTTTTTTTATATATATATATATAAAAGACTGTTTTTCTGAGTAATCTAGAATCTAGCTGCAAGGACCCGCTTTGCTGGGCAAAAAGTAACGATAGTGAAGATTAAGATAATTACATTATAGCTAATCTTACCCGTTTTCACAAAATGCAAGAATTAGGTCCCCCGTTTCCAGACTAATTAGAGAATTTTTACGTTTAGTCAAACGAACAAATTTCAACGTTTCTGGAACGTTTTCAATCGTTCTATAATCGAACCAATTCGAATTTTATGTTCGAATTTAATTCGAACAAATTCGAAAAAATCGAACAAAACATTCGAAATAGAAAGCCACTTTCAAC
>NW_019384739.1:333623-383046 GCF_000671375.1 Centruroides sculpturatus | reverse complement strand
GAATTTAATTCGAACAAATTCGAAAAATTCGAACAAAACATTCGAAATAGAAAGCCACTTTCAACCACTTTCAGCCTCATATCTCCCGCACCCTTATAGCTATCGAGACGCAACCATCCCTATGCACGAATGGAGATTTGGGGCTACCACCACATACAAACACCATTCACGTGCGATGTGTAGTTTTGGCGAAAAAGTGAGATATAGGGACATACATGTCCATTTTTATATATATATATTAGTGCAACTGAAGATTTATTAGGGTGGATTAAAAATGTGATTGGTTACATAAAATAATTGCTGGAATGCTATAAGGTGTTAGTTTTATTTTCCTGTTTCTGATATTAAAGTTGTCAGTTTTTCTATTGTATAGTCATATAGAGAATTGTTTTTATATTTAATATTTCAAATTAAATTTGTTACATTTATTATAGGTTAATAAGGATATGAAGAAAATATTTGAAGTTGTTTAAAAATTACATTTATTACAGGTTGATACTCATGTTCATGCAGCATCTTGTATGAATCAGAAACATTTGTTAAGATTTATAAAGAAAACGTTAAAAAATCATGCTAATGACATTGTTTGTGAAGAAAAAGGGAATAAGATGACACTTAAACAGGTATGTTTGTTTAGGTTTTATTATTGATACTTTTATTCAATTATTATTTTATTAATACAATAAGCAGTTTCTCATTTTTTCTAAGTTTAATTTTATTTTTGTCAAACAGTGGCTCCTTGGTCAGTTATACAGTACTGTACAATTACATGTAAAAAATTATTTTGAAATTGAAAATTGTGAGGGAGGACACAGACAGATATAATAAAAATAAAATTATGTTTTTATTTAAAAATAAGCATAGAGTGCTGTGACGTTGTTAAAGGCCTTAAAGCAGAATCCAAATATCTTCATAGTATGTTTGCCATTATTAATTTTTTTTTGTGTACCCCTGAATCTAGGCACAGTAAACTAGATATATATATAAGTTTCTAACAGCACAAAACNTCGTATACCTATCATCGACGAAGACGTCACGGGTAAGACGACACCTGGGTAAACATTGGCAGCATTTAAACTTCTTCTAACCGACGCTCCACAGTGTACCCGAGGAAGGCCTATTAAGAAGGCCGAAAACGTTTGTACTCCAGTTAATAAGGCTAGAAATTAGTGAGAAAGGTTTTGTGCTGTTAGTCTTAGAAATAGTTCTAGCTACATATGCATAGTATTATATAAGTTTCACAATGCCTTTTTTTTTTTCTAGCAATTTCTTTAATGTAACTAACGTTTTTGCCTACTTTAAATGGTTTTCAAGTCAAACAAAAATGGAATGTCAGTTAGAATATAAATCAGAACATAAATTTAAAATATCAAGATTTGCTTGCATTCTTATGATGTCATGGTTTTACAAAAAATTTGAATTAAATAAATAAATATGAAAATGTTAGTTACATTAAAGAAATTGCTAGAAAAAAGAAAGAAAGGTGTTGTGAAACTTAGTACCCCTAAACCACTAAGCACATACCCCTGGTTGGGAATCGCACTAAATGCTATTCAATTCTGCATTACTACGAACTGCATTGTGATATAGGAAATTCAGTAAAAATTATTAGATAAGAATTAGTTAAAGCAACATTTGTCTTGTCAAACATCTTTGTGAGATAAGCAGGGGGTCAGGGGTTATTCCCTTCTGACCACTTAATCTGCACGGGATGGTAAAACCTGATCTTGAGCTTGTTGGATGGTTAGGAGAGCAAATCGAGTGGGGGAGTGCATTGGTAAGTCGGCAGGGGTCCGTGGACAAACAAAAGACAATTTTTAACATAGCAAAATTATAAAATTTATTATAAAACTAAATCTAGAATATACAGAGCTATACATGAATAAGTGCGGTTACGCATGCTCCTATCACGTGGAGTACTGAATAAATAGTCTTTACTAAATGTGTGCTTGACCTAATTTCCCTGTTCTAAGTTTTTCTGTGGAGAGAGTTTACAAGTTTAGACCCCCTTTTTAAATACCTCTTAGGCATATTGGAGAGTTGATGTGGAGAACTTCCTTTGTATGGACGGGTGGTTGTCGCAGATGCATTTCCAATCTGTGTCTTCTCCTCTTCTTGGGTCCTGTCTTAATATGGAGGTCTGGGAGATGAAATACACACAACTACTAAATTAATGTCCTGATTAGTTGCTCTCACTCTCTCCTCGTGCTTTCTGTGGCCATCTCTTATTCTTTCACCATGGGAAAGCAAGTCACATGTTCGTCCAATGTTGACAGTTACAGTGCCAAGTTGACACTTATGAGTCAATTTTCCCATCGGATTGTTATGACTAAAAGTAACCTCTGTTCTAATTCTTACCAAGATTGTTTTGCTGTCGAATTTGTTTACAATTCCTTGACAAATTCAAATTTTCGACAAATGTGAAAATTCATGGATCTTGCATCTTTGTTTCATATATTGTCATTTAACAGGCAGAGATTTGTTTTGGAATTGTTTATTAATACATTTTATGGAAGGACTGCTAGTACGCACTGCTGGCTTTTCACGTGCAAAATTTACGCACATGCTCAATATGGTAAAGAAATCACTGTTTCCAAGTACCACATTATGCAGCAAAAGAGAATTTTCAATGGTACAAACATCGTTGCCATACTTGGGACCCCTCTCTATACGTATCTGCAGAATACATTTTATTTTATATATATATTATAATACTAGCTTTAACCAGCTATGCATTGCTGTGGCTCAAAATGTATCTATTATAAATGTATAACACTCCCCACAGGAGGGAATTTCGAAATATCCCTTCTTAGTGTACATTCTCTTGATGCACTCTATTAAAACGCAATCAAAAATGCAAAAACTGCATCTAAAATAGTACAATAGAAGCCAAGTTCTTTACGTTAAGCCTTAATTTTGTCCCTCTCCCCAGCAGGGGGGTTTGACATCTATATAATATAAAAACAGGTACATATTCAAATGCAACATTGTGTCAAAATTTCAAAGTAATTGGTTAAGAACTTTTGGAGATTTAAGATTTTGAACAAACGAACATTTACATTTTTATTGTTTATCCAACACAATGTAGTGCAACTTAATTCTAATTTAATTAATTCTAACTTAATTAAACTAAATATCTATATAAATAAAATTTACATTTTTATTTATATAGATATGTGTGTGTATTCCTTGCTTAATGTGGGATTTGAATAATATGTGAAATTAATTGTAGCAATCTCTTCATATAGACGGCAGAAGTTTTAGTTTATGTGACCAGCTGTCTTTACTTAACATAGATACTGTATTTTGATTAAATTAATATGATTTTAATATACGCTGTAGGATCAAGGGATAAATTAAACACATTAATGAAGGGATATCTATATATCTAATTTAAAAGAATTGACTAAAACACAATAAAAATCCATTTCTAAACATTATCAGTTTTATTATTGTATTCTTAGTAGAATATCTATTAATTACACTTAAATATAAATATTTTGCTTTTACTATCTTTAAATTACTAAACTGGTTTCAGCATGCACAACACTCCATGTTGTGCATACATCTTGCGATGGATTGTACTAGGTCTAATATCTTTGGTTACCAAAAGTTAAATAATGGCTTGCTGATCTATTTTAATGGAGTTTGATATAAGCAATGCCATTTTGTAAACCACTTTGTGGACACAAGTACAGTACCATCTGGCAGAGATAACTATTGCTACAGGGCTGACATACTGTATCCTCTTACAATTTCCAGTCTTGCAGGCAACTGCAATGGCTGTTCCCAATATCTAGTAAACTCTCTCCTAAAACTGGTGCTACATCAACTGCAATTAGAAACCAAAAGTTAGTTCTACTTATACCAATTGCAAATGCACATCCAATTAGCAAATGCCTTTGTGCCATGTCATATGATGATGACTTGGAATGTGGCATTGGTAGTGGTGGCAAGTTGGGACATTGCTTTGGAGTCTAGAGTTATCAAACTGATTGCAGGATCATGAATGCCTGTGAGATTTTAATTCTTTGTTTTATCGAATAAAAGATAAAAAGAGCATAAGTGTAGTGTGAGATAAGTGAGAGTCTCTGTATTGATTGTAAATACCATCTTTATATTTTTGGATATAAAATGATTATTTTAGTTTAATTATGACAATATTATTTTAAATACAACTAAAGAACTTGAAAAAAAGTTTCACCATTTGCATACCACATTCTTTTGTACAGTAACTCCTCAGTACATTGTACTATTTTTTGGTCCCCAAATTTTAAAAGCACTTGAGTCAATAAATTTTAAATTATCAATTGTCAATGAATTTTTTTTGCAACAAAATATGGTATTTTATTCCTACTATTGTCCTCAAAACTACCACTGAAGGCGAAACAATGACTTTGTCAAGATCTAAATAAGCAAGACAGGTGCACAGATTAATTATGTTTCCTTTTGATATTAAAAGTTGTTTGTTTATTGGTTTTAAGTAATGCCTTTTTATTTACAAGTTTCTGTGAATTTGAAATTTTATAGCTTTATGTGAATTGACAGTATAACATCAATTCTGTGAGGGGCCGAGGGGGAAGAAATTTCATACAAATAATGATAATATGAGATATATCTTTATTGTCTGTATTGCTGTCTGGACTGCCAAGTGGTAACAATCAACGACATGTGGGAGTGATTGAGTCAGAGATTGATGACTCATTTACAAACAACACAACCCGTTTATTAGACAATTAACTTACAATAAAAGTCAATAGTATTTTTCATGAAGGATTGAAGTCCCTGTAGATTTTGGTTCCACAGTCTTCAAAAGAAGAGGAGGAAAGTTTGGTGATGAGGGTGGTTTTCTATTGATGACCAGATGGTGCATTCTAAGACCAGTTCTTGAACAGGAGATGTTGTCTGGTGAATGCCGATCAGAATTTCTGAATTTTCTCTCAACAAAGGTCTATAACTTTTAGAGGATACATCAGCAAAGAACAAAGATGGACCTTGCAGGAAACACCCCAGCAAGGGACATATCACCATGGTATGCCATGGCAAAGAACCAAGTGTCCTTGTGGCCTGGGCTTAAATATTTTGTGGTTTGGAAATCATTGCTTTATTGGTTATTAATCTCCTTTTTTGGTCCCTGATTGGTCTTTCTTTGTTACCAGGTGAAACTGGACCAGATCAGATCTCAAGAAAGGCGATTGTTTATTAATACAATTCAACACCGTCTTTCATTCGGTGATGAATGAACCTTGTACCTTAACTAATGTTTCCTTTTTTGTCTTGTCTTATAAAAAGTTTAGTTTACTAACTTTTCTCCTTTTTTTACCATGTGGTTTTAATATTAAAATAATTTAATTTTTTTTCCTTTTCCTTTATAATCTAGTTCTCTTAATTTTAATTAATTGCAAGATTTGTTTTTGTTTGGATATATGGTTAAAAGAATATTTTTCATCCCAGCCCAGGGCCTCGCAATTCACATAAAGGTGTGAAATTTCCAGTTCACAGCAATGTGTAAGGAAAAGGTTTCTTTATTTCTTAACTGAAAGTTCTAAAATTTTTATACAATAGTAACTTTATTTTGCTTCTTAGAGGATTTTTACATTATCGTATTTTATAAGTTTAGGTGTTCTATTATATGTTCAATATTTTTAATTATTTTTTAAAATTTCAATTACTATTTCAATTTGTTTTAATTTATAAATTTTATTGAAAAATATAAATTACACAAATTTTTAATAAGCAATTTATTATGAAATATATTACTGTACAGTAAAGTCACAACTGATATTTTATTTTTATATCAACTGTATTTGTCTTTAAATAATGCACACAAAACCAATATCTGGTGTGAAGGAAAAAAAACTATCACAAACATTTTACAACTTCTGAGTAGTTCTTCAGACATTGTAACAGTAGTTAGATGGAACATCATTCAGAACATAAAACCTTCTTGAACTAAATATAAAATTTTAACCAGAAATTTGAAGTATGACTAAAAATTCAAAGCTGTACATGCATTGTCATGTGCATAACAGAGAATCAACCAAAGGACTAAAGCATCGTGTCAACTAGAGCCTTACAGGACAACAACAGTATCATTTCCTCCTTAAAATTTATACAGGATGATGTAAAATTGGCTTTGAAGATTTCAATGGTCTCCAACCATCTTAGATGCTCTGTGGGGTATGGTAAGGAAGAGTTTGGCCTGTGTAAAGTCCACCACAATTTCTGGATCCACTGTATAGATAGAGAGAGCTGTAGAGCTGTTGCATGTCTGAGACATGTTCTTGTATCCTGGTTCTCGTAGAATGTTTAGTGGATCTGATATACAGAAGGTCCCTATCGCATCTGGTGTCCCTGATAGGGAAACTGTATATGTCAGGAAGTCTGGTACGGCTGGGAGGGTCCTTTCCATTATGAAGTACGTTGAAAATACACTTGAAAGCTATACAAACATCATGCTTCTTAGCAATTTTTGCATACAAAGAACTTGTTGTAATTTATTGTCTTTAAATGCCATTGTTAAAGAAATAATACTAATGCCCAACTGCCCTACCAGAGGGCAGAAAAGCAAGATCAAAGAAACAATAATGCTAAATGCAAGGAGGTGGAAAAACTGGCTAGGCCCAAATAAATCAATAAACCAAACCTTAGTAAATTCAGCATGGATTATTGTTTGATGAATGGCACAGATGCTATTGAATGAAATGGGCATTCACTTGAATTTTCTCTAATGCAATTTGTTGGCAATTTCTCTGTGACTGAAGGGTCAGAATGCTGCATCAGGACTGACACTGTTGTGACTGTTAGGCCCGTTATTTAACTTACGTGAACAGTTGCATATATATGTGGTCAAATTCAGGATGGAGGAGGATCAGAGACAGTGTGCCAGAAATAATGCACTCCACTACACACTGAAGCAAATTAATACTTGTTTATTTAACAAAATAGCTTTACAAGTTTTGTGGGTGTAAAACATTTTGGGAGAGTCTATTTAGTTGCGGGAGAGAGAGAGTTTACAACATTGAACATGTGTTGATAAATATCTTGGTTGGATGAATCTCAAGGGATGGTTGCTTAGTACTGGATGGAAGATTGAAAATTATGAACAGCAAACGGTGGTGTGGATGGGATTGGAGGTGGAGCACAGATGGATTAGTTCTCACAAGTAGATGATTGACGAACTCTGTGTATCATCATTGGTTGTTTACCTTTTTATTGGGGGCGGTCCTTATAATGCCCATTTTTCTGGTTTGTTGTGCCAATCTACAAATATGGCATTAGCTTTCTGATGAGTAGTTGTTCAGAAGATGTGTAACTTTTGTGAAGGAAGCAAAAATTCATGGGAAGTACAATCACTTCCTGAATGGTTTCTATGATGTCTTTCCTGTGATAGTTCGATAAAGTAAATTTAACACTTACGTATGAATTTAATACTTATATTCACTTTTGATCAAATATTTTTCTAACCCATGTTCTCCCATCTGTAATTTTTGCAACTTTTAGCTTATTTCACTTAGAACCCATAGCAAGCATTAAATGTTAGAAAGATGCAAGTGTTAGTTTAAAATATAAACACCAATTCACATTTATTATATACTTAATTTAAGATTCTAATATTCTATAATGCTAGGATGAAGGTTTTTAATTAGTAGTGCAAGATATACTGTTGAGTTATTATGTGACTTCAGTTGATCTGGCAAACTAGAATTGGGTATTGGTGCTTAACCTGCATATAGGTTGAATGCTTCATTGACTGAAATTTTAAATACAGAAATCTGTTAAAATTTATTAATTTTTTGAAAGTTTTTTGTTGTTAATAATTTTATTAATTTTGGCAAATAAGCCAAAAAATGTTAATAGTAACTGTTAATTTGGTGTCCCTTAAGTGGATTTTAGTACTTACTAAAATGTTGGCTTCTAATGAAGTGATCTTTGAACAATAGTGTTATTCAAACAATCTTTGTTGCATTTAGTTGTGAAAACTGTTACATCACTAATCTTTTCAGTCCACATCTCTGACCTTCTTCAGGTAGAGAACTCCCTAAAAAATTGAATCTTTATGGTTTTAGCATTCACTCTTGGAATAGATGTAAGACTCTGATATATTCAAATTTTAAACTTTTTTTTAAGTTTTTCTTCCATTATCCAATAAAGCATTCCTGTAAGGAGTTAAGTTTGAAATTTTGTTTTATTTTCGGGGGTTTTAGTTAGTTCTTGTTATTTATTTTGGGGATGTTTTATTTTGTTAAAGGACAAAAACTCCCCCACCTAACCAAAAAATAAAATCTAAATTTTGAAAAATAATAGTCTTACCATGACTGACACCAATATCACCTACGTCACCAATCTATTGCATCATCTTGGATTGAGTGATTTTTCAAATAGAAATTAAAAAATGGTCTCTTAATCTCAATTGTTAACTGATTCTAAAATCAAAAGTAAGTTTTTTTTGAANATAAATATTATTTACTTGGAGATTCAGCATATCTGTTAGATACATTTTTAATTGTACCATATAAAGATTATGGTAATAATCTTTATATGGTACAATTAAAAATCTTACTGTAAAACAGAAAACACAGTTCTAGCAGAGTTGTGGTAGAACAAACCATAGGTCTGCTAAAAAGGCAATTCCATCGACTGAAATATCTGGACATGGAAAACATTTCATCAATGTCAAGTCATAATGACATCATGTATATTACACAATTTGTGCATTAAATCAAGGTGATATTGACTGTACAGAGGATGCATTTGTTGATGATTATAATGAACCTGCAGACCCAGTTATGAGAAATCTTACAGCTGGATGTATATAAATATAAAGATATTTACCTGTACTTAATTGTTTCATGGTATTTTCGTCTACGGTAACATTTATTTGTTTTTCTCCAGAGCACAATACGACTTTAAACATTTTCGATGTGGAGGCATCCATTTTGCTTTACACATGTAGCAGACGTAAAAGCTGCTTTGTCTTCACTGCAGCAGACATCTAAAAACAGTTTGCTACATTGCAGCACTGCATTTACAAATGGGTTTCAAAGTGTTTGCTGTAAAGCACTTCTCAAGCACGGCATAAAAAAACGCAGCCAATTTTATAAGATAAGTCTACTGCTCGACCAAAACCAAAACCATTTTCAAACAACTTTATTTTTTGCTGTTTTTGATACAGAAGACCTAAGCTAAGGCCATTGGCAATGACTGACCATTGTTCTTCTCAAAATATTTATTTCAATTTCAAATACACTCTATGAACCTTGAAAACTTCAGAAACCAAAACCGAAACTATTATCAAACTTAGTTGGTTTGCAAATTTAATTTTATGGCAACAGATATAACTATTGATATATCAGTATAAGCAAGTGTACCTGCAAGTATACTATTTAACAATAAAATAAAATAAATTTCAAGTTTTATTTTATCACAGCAAAGGTTATCAATGGCATACATAAATCAAATTCAGCTAATAAGCACATAACTCCCAAAAAATATACATATCAATTGAATGTAGAGTACTTAATGAATATTAATCACATTAAAAACTTTCAGACGTTGTGGGTTCAAATTTTCTACAATAATATGATTTATAATTAAAATACACTTATAAATTTTAATTAATATATCAAAAACAACAAAAAAATTTCAGTTATATCTTCTGGTATAATTCAACAGTAAACAAAAGGAATCAAAGTTCATCAGATTGCTTTTAAATAACAACTACGAGTTACAAAATGTAATTACTTATTTATTTGGGAAGAATTATATATCAAAGTTTTCCATTGAATTACTTATTTATTAAATGTATTAATGAATAGTTATAATAGTTTATATAATTCGTTGTTGCATATTTTGATAAAAAACTGGAAAAACATTTACGACAATGGAATTCTCTTTATTGACGTGAGTCACACCACGTGTAGTTTTGGTTTTGGTTTTGATTTAAGATAAAGTATTATTAAATTTTATAACTTGTACAGTTAGTTTCTTTTAACTTATTTTGTATTTATTACTATTAACTATTGTATGTAGTTCAGAGAATAATAGTAAATTTAATTGTTTTTTCTATGCTTAGTTCAGTATTTATTTCAGGCTTTTTCATACATTAACAGATTTCTACATTTGAACAAATTCATTCGTGTTTTTGCCCGTTTAAAAGTCCGAGCCTGACACCAACCAACCATTGATTTCATTTTTTTTTTCTTGTGTAATGCCACACATTAGGTGATTTCTGGGCTTTGAAAAAATTAGATGTTACATGCCTGCATTGTTTGCTATAATGTCCAGTCTAATATAGCTTGCCATGCCCTTAAGATTTGTTTTTATTTAAAATTGATAGATAGACCATGGCAGTTTGCTTTAAATATTTCCAATGCTTCTAAATTCTTAAACTGATTTATATGGCAAATTCATTGTGTTAGGGTAGTGTGTTGTAATTCTGGGTTGATGTGGTTATCATTGCATATATAGCCTAGGCAGTGGTTTTTCTGTTCTATCATTTGTATAGGCTTTTGTCAGGATATCAAGAACTGATAACACTAAGTGATAGTTGATGTACAGTACAGTACATAGGAATTATGCTAATAAGAATCCACTGTATATTTATTTGAAGAAGTATTTATGAAAGTTTTACAAACTGATTCAATTAAATTTTATAATCTAAATTTTTTACAGGTTTTTCAACTATTGAATGTTAATGCATATGATCTCAGTGTTGATATGCTTGATGTTCATGCTGTAAGTAATTATTATAATTTTTTTATTAGTAGAAAGTAATAGAATGCTTAATATATGAAATAAAATTTTACAGGATAGAAATACGTTTCACAGATTCGATAAGTTTAATGCTAAATATAATCCAATTGGTGAAAGTCGTCTAAGAGAGATGTTTCTCAAAACAGACAACTATATTCAAGGAAGTTTTTTTGCTTATGTCTTAAAGGTAGAATTTAAAAAACTTGTTAAATATAAAATTATTTTATAAAGTTATCATTAGTAATAAAATCTATAATTGTGTTGCTTTTGCTGGATTGGAGTTTTAAGAAAATATATTCAAATAAAATTTAAACAGTCATATTCTGTGTAAGTAACATACATGAAAACGAAATTAACTCTTACATCATTTTTAGTAATAAAATATATTTTATAATTTTATTTTAAAAACAAAATTACAAGAAAAATAAATAAAGACAAATCCAATATACTAAAATCAGAGAGACAGTTTACTTACTTTTGACGTTAAATAAAATAAACTGGTCAAACAAACAGCTGCATTGTTATTGGGCTATATTAAGACTAATTAATATTATGTCACTGTTTGCTGTGAACCAGTATATTACCAGTATGGTTATATTTAAATTAATTGGTTGATTTGGAAGCGAAGATCGGATGGAGATCTGGGTAGTGTAATCAGCAATGCATATGTATGGTAAGCATGAATTGAGGGATCAAGTCCTATTCCTGACCAGTCTTTTTTTCTAAAATATTCTAAATTAAATATATTTCTAATTATTAACTACAATGTGGATAAGGGGTACTAAATTTCCATTTTTCTTTTCTCTATAAATTTCAAGTAAGTTTGGATGTTAGAAGTGCTGTATTGAAATTCTCAGATTTTCAATGACAATGAGTTTACAGTCGACCCCCCTATAAGATAGAGATACGTTCCATTCTCTAGGAATCCGCTTTCTTACGAATCCTTCCAATCACAACCCGACACGTATCAAGTTTACGGACTACGGCTGTTTGAAAGATTTTCTTCCATAAAATTAATCGATTCTAGACTAATCCGACTCAACATTTCCAAAATACGTATATATTTTTTGGGAATAATCCGTATAAACTACGCTATAAACAAAAAATTGTAGGATTACTTACCGAGTGTCACCATTCGACATTGCCATTGCTCAACATTGTTTTCGTCGCGGAACAGCTCAGCAAAGAGCGGCCGATTTCTAACAACTTATTTTTCTGTGAAAACTTCGTAGAACTTCGGAGACATCATTAATATAAATAATTTTAATCGCCGTTGAATAAGAAATGTTTCTTTCACAAGAAATGTATAAAATTACAGTACTGTATTAGACTTACGGTACCTAATTTACATACTGACAGACGATAGTTAGCGTAAAAATCTCCGTAGCGTGGCGCCACGCTAGACGGCGGAAATTATATATTTAATTATAACAAAGTTACAATAAGTTAATATATAATTATATATACAGTACCTAATTTATATATAATTAATATATAATTATATGTACAGTACCTAATTTATATATAATTTATATAATACTGTCCAGACGATAGAAATCTCTCCGTAGCGTGGCGCTACGGACGGCGGGAAAGTAGTTCGGCTTCCCGATGACGTTTGAGGTGTTTATAGGGAACTTTTACTATTTTTTACGGATACCGGTAGCAATTTTTTCGTAGTTTTATAGGAATCGTAACTATAGGGACCGTAATTATAGGGGGGTCGACTGTATTTGCTTAATTTGCTCTTACATATGCATTTTGGAATAATGTACACTTTTGTTTTCTCTTTAGAGTTATTTCTACATAAAAAGTCAGTATATTATATATCATACATTATTAATATTTTTAAACAATAATAGAATCAGTACTTACAGGTTAAAAAATAATAGTTTAAATTTTAAAAATTGTTCAAATGTCTAGATCATACACTTTAAAATCTTGTTAAAATACAGCATCTTTATCCATAATGTTAAATAAATAAACAGATTTATTTAACATGTTTAAATGATAAATAAGATAGATTATACAGGTTTTATTAATTTTGAAGAAAATGCATTTTGAACTGTCTCTCAATAGTACTTTCTTTATTCAACATCAGTCTGGTTAAAAACATTATCAATTTTAGATTACAACTATAAATGTACATATTACAATGAAAACTATTACCTGAACAGTAGAAGTTGTGTGTGTTATATTTATACAATACTTATGGCAACTATATTCTTATATACTATAAAATAACTAACAAGAGAATGTCATGGTGGGCTCACCAATTTTGATCAAACTTGGTGAGGTTATAGTGTGTCCCCGACTACTGATATGTGCCAAGCAGTAAGGCACATTACTGAAAATTAAAGTTGAAAATTTCACAATCACTTAAAACCTTCAGAATATCTATTATTTGCAGTGTGGCTGGTGACTTGGGAGGCATGCCAGTTTCATTGTCATGAGGTTGGTATTTCAAATGCTGTTGGTATCAATGTGATCTTTTTTTTATAACATTATAATTTACACTTTATAATAAATTAAAGAAACCAGGAATATTTTGAAAGAGAAAAACTGACTCGTTTAAAAATGTGAGATATGAAAGAGTTTTCGTTAGCCCACTAAGGCAAACACCCAAGAAAAAGAAACACTCACAGTAGATGTTACAAATTCAATTTATATTTGCATGATATAACTATGTACAGGTTCAGTAAAGGATGCCAACTCTAGGATGGCTACTCCAGCAGTAATCTTAAACCCGATTGTTGGTAGAACAATTACAAAAATAAAATGGCCATGTCACACTGAATCATGATCACAATAATTCAATACTGTAAACAAGAATAATGATTACAATAATAATTTTCCTAAAACTAACTCTTAATACTACACTTCTATGCACTGTAAGCTAGAACTTCTATATACTATTACAAAAAACCTTTCTCACTTTTGTAATGGTATAATACTTGAAAGGTGTTTTGTAACAGTATAATACTACACTTACTCTAATAAAAGAAAATTGAAAATAGGGAGTAAGAAGTAGTGAAGATGGCAAATAGGATAGGAAAGAATATCTGAATCTCTCATTACCACGAAGGCCATGTTTGAGTTTAAATGCAAAATACTTGCTTGTATCTTTCGTTTTGTCAGTTCTTCAGTTTTCTTATATATTTTATCCTAAAATTTGGTTGCACATTCAGACTCTTAAAGCTGAAATGTCTGCTTAACACAATAAAGTTTGGCCTGAAAATTTCAAAGTTACCACTCGAAGTTCTAGGCTCATTTATCTCTTGGCCACAGGGCACTGTATCATCTCTCCCGTTTTGGGATCTTCTTTCTTCAAACACAAACCCAAAAGTGACCTTCCTTTTGCTTCATATGTCCTCAGATAACCTCACATACAATGTTGGTGAATTCTAGGAAATGGACCTCACCTCTAAGAAATAATAATTAAGAAGATAAGAAAGTTCTAGAAGTTGGAAAGAATAAAGAGCAGGAGAAATTGTCAGAAGGACAAAAGCATATAATATGGTGGATAGTCACAAAAAATATACAGTACAATAAGCAGGGTAAAAGAACAACAAAATTGACTCATTTCAAGTAACAAGTCAATGTCAAAACAATTAAGAAATGTTACATAACAATATTTATTTAAAAACAAAACATTTTCTGTATGTTCATGTACAATACATACATACTTTGACAATGAAGTCATTGTTTAACCTAAACATGTCTATAATTGCATTTTCATTTGTTAAAGAATGAAAATATGGCTTTGATATCTTCTGCTAACATCAATAGCATAGAAATTTGTTTTGCAGAAGAATGACTGCATGATGATATTTGCAAAATTACGATTAAAGGATGTTTTTACATATTGTGAAAGCTTCCTTCAAAACAAGATCTAATTGTAGCTGAAGGTTCTTAGTCACTTTTGGAAGTTGCAAAAGTGGTAGGAGGAAACATTAAGTGCTCCAATATTTTCAAATGTGATATGGTATGGTAGGCAAGATTCTCTTTCAAATTAGTTGATAATGGAGAAGTGTTTTTAAACATTAATGAAGTTTATTTTTCAAGTGACATGTAAATCATCATCTTATTGTAAAAATGCTGCATTTATTTAAATTAACACATTAAATAAATCTGCCTCTAGATACATTTGATTTTAAAATGTCTGGAAGTGTAGAACCACTCATGGGGTCTGGTTATCATAACTGGCAACACATCCACATGGTAAGTGGGAGTTGCAAGTTTGTGTTTGTGCTCCAGGCCAATTTTCTTCTTCCAGAATGTTGTAAAATTAATTAACTAAATTNACAATGTTTTGATATAGAATTTAGTAAATTCTGGCACCTTATTGTCAATTCTGGCAGGGGCAGCTTGGGCAACTGCTGTCGATGCATGGTGCTGTAAAATCTGAGATTTTCGATGTACGGAACTCAAAGTATTGGTTGACAGAAAATGGACTCATGTTTTCTACCTCCTACTTTTAAATGTTCCACTGGCTTCAAGATTTCAGTTTCCAGTGCAGTTGTGAATCTGAAGTGAAAGGAGGGCTCTGAAAGGATAATTGTTTAAACTGTTTTTTGTGCTTATATTATAGATAAACTGCTTGAGAAAAAAATTGTCACCCTTTGAGTCATCAGATACACCTTTGACACATCAAAGATGTATTTGCTATTTTTTTTAGATCATATCATATGTATTTATTATGAAAAACCATATGAAGAGAGAATTTCTAAAGCTGCTCAAATCCTGTTTTAACACTTTTGCTGCCATCATTGCATTTCTTATTTTAAAATCTAGCTTTGATTTAAAGGAATTTTTTTCTGCATATTATCAGTTTTTACTCAGCTGATATACATGACCAATTATGGAAAAATTGACCACACACTTGGTGTAAATGGTTTCATGTCTAACACACTATCTAAAATAAAGCAATGTTAGGCCCCAAAATTACAATGCCACTGAAACTCAATTACCACTGAACACGGGACAGCATCGTTTTGATATGATTTCATGGAGTATTGTTATTCACTGATGGGATTAAAGTCACTTTGGAATGAAAAAAGCTGAGGATATGACTCATTAGAATAGATTGTGGACTTTTCAGTGAATATTTTTTAGATATTTGAATGACTTTGGCTACAATATCTTACAATGTTACTAGGCATTACAAAAAGTATTTACCATTGAGATTAGTTTTTTGAAATCAAAATAAAAGTCGCTTCGGAAATCACATCATCATATATTTTTATAATTAGATTTAGTAAGCATAACAAATAGTGTGTGATCAAAAAATATGATTATGTGCCACTATAATAAAATTTGTAACTAATTTTAATTTTTGACACAAAAAAGACTTTATGAAACTGAACCTTAATCTTTTAATAAGTGAAAATAGGCTAATGATTGTCATTCTCATCTTAGCAATAAGAGTTGCTAAAGGTGTGGTCACATAATCTATTTTATTATTTTGTCAGCTAAGATTGACCTATGTAAATGTAAAAACATTTTTGATTAAATATTTTTGGTAACTAGAACTTTAGCAGTTTGTTTTATCATCATAATGTTGCCAAGTTTTGTAGACTTCCATGATGGATAAGATATGATGGAAATTGTGTCATGTTTGCTTGACAGTAGAATGGAAACACCTAGCATTTAAAATAGTGATGTGATTCAATATTGATTGATTGTGATATTTATGTGAAAGTTAAATTTTGGAAGATGCAAAAATTTGTGTAATAAAATGTTTGTTGAGAATGGATTGTTTAGCAAATGATAGAACTACAGGATATTTTAATGGTAAATTAATTTCTCATTTGGGATAATGTTGTAATTGATTGTAATTAATCTTGTTGAGGTAATGGAATCTCTATTAGACTTTTCTGTAAAATATAGTGGAATGGGATATGCCTTTGATGTTTGGATATGTAGTTACAAAAATTGTTATGATAAAAAGAATTTGATTATGTTCTTGTCTTTGTATTCTTGTCTTTGTATTCTCTAAATGATTGTGAAATGTTAACTGTAGGCATTGCTTATGAAATAAAATTATTTGTATGTTTGGTGAACAAGACACATTTAATTATGAAGAAGAGTTTGATGGAATTAATGGATGTTGCTTAATTGGCACTATGTATATATGTTAGAAATAAACAAAATAGTAAAAATTCCAATTTGTATGATGATATACNATTTCTTGAATTCAAATGTTCTGTTCTCTATGAATGATATTGTCTGAAGAGGACAGTTATGTATTGTTGAACGTACTTTGGAATTAAATCTTTTTCTATAACAATGATACAGTTGTATGGCTTTTACCTAATTCTAAATACTATTTGGTGTATAAAGTTATTTGTTTTATTGCTTTCATTATACTCCATTTTTTCCTTTCACTTATTTTTGCAATCCATTGTAGATGTAATTATAATGGAAACTGTGGACGGCCAGATGGTCAACTGGTTCAGGATCAAATCCAGACGGGTTAAAAAATTTCCAGGAATTTTTCGGGGGGTGGTCCATTCCTGGATATGTCGGCCCCATCCCTTACCACCTGGCTGCCACATTGTGGGCATGGCTGAACCCATAATGTGCTTGCTAATAGAGGCCCTCTTAGTGCCCACAGAGTGGAAAGAGTTAAAAAAAAAATCAAAATGGAAACTGTGAACCTGTTTCTTTGAAGCCAGCAGTGTGAGGGAGGGAACACTAAGGAGATGGGAAACAGACAGGCTAGAATGGGATACTAGGACAGAAAAGTGTAGGCAGAGATGAAGGAAGTAAAAAAGGGAGAGAAACACTTTTGTCAGGACTGAAGAGAAAGTTGACCACAAAGGTGTATTTTCAGACAGTCCGGAAATTAAAATGAGCTTATTGAAACACCATTTTGCATCATTGAGACTATCGTTGTTTTATTGAAACAATAGATCATCAAAGAAAAGTCAAATGTATATTGTGTGTTTTTTAATATCATGTTGGTTTTCTAATGAAGAACTTTTTGTATCTTCATGTTGTTAACCATCTGTCTTTAGTTAGTTTTAAAAAAGGATTTTAACTGACCCAGAATTACAATATCCAGTTTGTTGCGCTCATCAAGAAATCTTGAAATTCATACAAATGTCATAATTTTGATATTTTGTTATCTCGGAATTTTGCGATTATTGTTTTCAAATGTTTTTGTCAAAAATCACAAAAAAAATGGAAACATTTGGGGCAGGACAACACATGTAGATGACATAATGACTCTGTGATTTTTGTCCTCGTGACTGACTAGTTTCCGGTAAAGGGTGTTGTCGGATGTATTTGTATGGTCATTATTGTTTCAATAAGTGAATTAATTTTTGGGACTTTACAATTCATGTAAATATCATTGTTTTATTGGTATAGTTTTTGTTTTGTCATTTTTGAACATATTAGAGAGGTTGAGGCGCACATTTTAAACGTGTAAACGTGTACGTGTGACGTTCGGCGCCGCTTTCCCGTAAGCCTAAAAGTTTGACAATGGTGTTTGGATAGTCGGTGGAATCACGCTCAACATTCCAAACACCATCGTCAAACTTTTAGGCTTACGGGAAAGCGGCGCCGAACGTCACACGTACACGTTTACACGTTTAAAACGTGCGCCTCAACCTCTCTAATNGGAAATATTTCCTTTCCACTCAAAAATAAAATATGAATAAAGGTTTACGACTTTGTGAAACTTCTTTTTTAAGTTTATGCCGTTGAAATAAATAATAAAAAAATTAAAACATTTGTCGGTTTTGTTTACACGTTTATTGGGCCGCATTGGAACTTGCCTTGGGCCGCGGATTGGACACTCCTGATCTATATCAATCACTCCTTTGCTGCAAACTTTCAATCCTGTCAGCAGAGAATGACTGGAGTTTTCTTTCAGGAAAATCTCGAATGTCAGATATTGCCAATTTATTGGCAATATCTGACATTCGAGAATTTCTATGGTTTATATTCCTTCCTATGGTTTATGTTCCTGTGGTTCTGCAGGACGCGGAATAGATGGTAGTCAATTGGCACCAAATCTGGACTGTAAGGTGGATGAGGCAGAACTAGGGTTTCTCCAATGGGATCCCAGCTATTTTTTAACCCGGGAAATTCTGCTCATCCCGGGAAATCCTGCAAATTTCTTAAAAGTTGGCTTTTTTCTTATTTTGTGTTAAAGTTGAGGAAATTTTGCAAATAGAAAGTATAATTATTAACCCATAAACTAACAGAATACATTTGTATTTATTAATTTTCAGCCCACTTATTAGTTTTTTAAACTTTTGCTGATGTCATAGATTGTCAATAATCAATACGTAGCCTATTTGTGACAAGATTCTGAAAATTTTTTACTTGTCTGAACCTGTAATATCTGGAATAATTGTGCTTACGCTGTCTTAATTTTTAACCATGCCCAGTAGCTTCAATAACTGCGTAACGGCAGGTTGTGCAAATCAGGCAAGGATACAAACGAGTATGAAGTCTGCAAGTATGAAGTTTTTCATAAACCTGATTATTAAAAGACAAACGAACTGCCGAATTATTGGGCTATAAGTCTGGGGGGCCCGGGCTCAAAACCGAACGGGTCGAAAAATTCCCCAGGAATTTTTCGGGGGGTGGTCCGTTCGGATATGTCGGGCTCCGTCCCTCATCACCCGGCAGCCCCATTGTGGGCCTGGCCGAACTCATAATCGGTTTGCAAACCCCGCGTTTCTTTATGCAGCGCTCGAGAAGCGCTTTACAGCGAACAGACTGAAACTGGTTTCTAATTGGCCAACACTGCTCGTGACGTCATTTCGCTACATTCTCGCTGTATAAAGAAACGCGGGGAAAAAAGGCCCTTTTAATGCCTACAGGGCGGAAAGATTAAAAAAACCGAGGTAGACAAATCAAAAATACTAGATAGCAGAAGAAATACTGTAATGCGGTTAGAAATCTTCCAGGCTACAGGGGAAAAAAATCATAACATCCGTCTTCTCTTAAATGCATTAAAGACGATTCCACCCACATCAATCAAATCGAAAAGGGCATTCTCGGAAGCAGGACTTTTGTTTAGTAAAATAAGAATAAAATTGAATGATCGGAGTATTGACTATCTTTGCTTTTTAAAATCTTAATACAAAATATTGTAAATTTTTGTGTGTTTTATTTAAATAATGAAAATTACCTTCTAACTTAGAAGTTTGATCAAACGTCTGCAGATGAGATCGTGAGCTTCTCGTAGCCACTTTTGAAGTGATAGAGCAACATCACACGAATGTGTTCTTTCGAAAGTTCCATATTGTCAGAAATTGCTGATGCATCGATTTCCAATGAAATATGTGATGAAACGCCATTTGGTAGCTCTACTTATAATTTCACCTAGAACGTTCTAGAAACAGGGATGGGCGACCTTTTTCTATGTAAGGGCCACATTTAAAACTTTTGAACTGACGCGGGCCGCACAAGAGAAAAAAGTGGGTAAATCACAATTTATAATCATACATAAATAAATAATTAACATAAGTATGCTTAATTCGACTACTGTCACTGATGTAAACGTAGTCGACCCCCGTATAACACTGTTGATAATTCCGTTTTATATGAATTCATGTTGTACGAGTCACTTAGATTTTACAAATACGTGTGCCATACTGTGAAAGGCTCACGTATTTGTAAAATCTAAGTGACTCATAGAACATGGAATTCATATAAAACGGAATTCATATAAAACGGAATTATCAACAGTGTTATAGGAGGGTCAATGTATATCCAAAATATTTGGTTGAATATTAGTCACTGCTAGTTTTAGTTTTCACGCGAGTCAGCCGATTTTTCGTTTTACTTTTTATTAAATTTTTACTAACAGTAAGTTGTAGAAAATAACGAAAGAATTTTTGCTGCATACTTCCTTAAATTGATATGTTTATTAATATTTTGTGCCACGCGGGCCGCATAAAATATTAAATTAATGTGGCTCGCGGGATGCCCACCCTTTTTCTAGAACATTTCTGACGAAACGCAAAACGTGTTGCTTTTTCCGGAAGTCGGTCTAGTATAAAATTGAACAGCAAATTAGCGAAGGCAGGCATCGAACCGAGCATAAAGAATAAGAGAGGCCCTCTCCCCAACCCTTTAACCGTTAACCACCAAAATTTAATAGCATTAATTTCCCTTATAAAACGAAATTTGGCACTACCGTGCCAAATTTCGTTTCTTCATTACTCCATCCTGAGATATTAAACGAAATAGACTAATAAGCGCACACTGAAATTTTTTGCCTTTTTTCACTTTTTAAGGTTCAGGAGTCTCAAAACGTGGAGAGTTGGGAAAAACTCGGTCAAATTTAACACCATTCCACTACTTTCCCTTATGTATATGTTACTATACATAACACAGGGAAAGTAACACTATGCCTAAGATTTCATCTTATTAACCAGTAATTGGTTGTTTTTTATGATACAAAATTGTTTAAAATAATTATAATCTTTCTTATGTTCTATGAAATAATATTTATTTCAATAAACTTTTCATACAAATTACTTCTTACTTTAAAACATTTATTAATTATCATAGTTTTTACAATCTTCAAATGGATGCATTTTCTTTAGAATATCACGATAAAACATTAAATCTATAAAATATGAATAAATTCATTGTGAACGTTATTTTAACAACAATTTAGATTTATTATTTTATATTAACTATAAATAGGTTAAAGTTTAAGATTTATCTAAAAATAACCTCTTATGAATTATAGTAGCTTATTTTTAGATCATTTATATACACTTCATCTGGTTTAAAATTCAGATAGAATAATTTTATTAAATATTAAAAAAAATTATACAATATAATTTACATAAATGTATAACTGAATATTTCGTATAGCAGTCTTGCGAACAATCAGTTACAACAATTTGAATTTGTTTCTTTTAATTTTGGAAGGATATAACTTACATGTATATGATGTTTTAAAATTTAGTCCATAAAATTATATAAAAAAAAGGAAATTAAAATAAATTTAGTATTCCTAAAATGTAATTTATGAAATCTTTATTAAATGAACAAATACTGCTTTTCTCAAAGTTTGAATAATAAAATAATAATAAATCAAAATATATATATTTAAATATAAATACTAAACAAGAGCATAATCTGGAATAAATTTTAGAAATATTTAAATAGAAATGATATCTGTATAAATGTTATAACTAACATTTCTAGAAGTAATTTTGCTTTAATTATGTACACAACATATTCAATATATTGCACAGTTTTTATAATTCAAGATGATAGTATACTCAATATGTTCTTTTTTATAACAATCATCATTACAAAAGACTTACAGTAACTTACGATCTTTGAATAGATAAAAATATTACAAATAACATCTTACCATTTCTCATCATTTAACAAAACTATTAAAATATTTGATTTATTATTAGAATTAAAATTTAAGAAAAAAAATTAAAATTAAGTAGACTTTAAATTTGTACTATTACATTTAAACACAAGATATGAATTTTCAAAAACAAACTTCTGTACTTTCAATATAAAATCACAAATGGTCATCTTTATTTCTTTCTGAATCTATTGCTGCCGAAACTTCGTGAAGTGCAGAGTTTAATACAGATGAGAGAGTCGCTAATTGAGATTTCCTTTCTTCGGCTAAAACCTGCACATAAAAATTATTATTTGGTTTGTATTATTGTTTTTTGGCTTTAAAATTTAATTTTCTAATAAGTCATCAAAATTCAAAAGTCTATTAATAATTAATTAATGAAGAAACAAAACACTTCTTGGATAAGATAAAACTGTATTGTACAGTTTCAAAACTCATAATACAAAATAAGAATAAAAATATATTCTCATCCATATTAACTTTTGAGAAATAATAAATCACATTTCATAAGCTTGTTACCAATGTTAGAATTAGTTTACTTTTGTTCAAAAGTTTTTAAATGATTATTTCACTAAGAAAAAAAGAAATTAATTAATGTAAGTTTTAAAATATGATATTTGTATTTCTATAACTATAAATGTGATGTCAATATATCGAAAATTTGTATTAAATTTAATGTAACTAATCATATTATTAGTTGCTAATAATAAAATTAAAATCAAAAATAAATGAAAACAGTGAATTAATTCATACATTTTGTAACAAAAAACTTTATTTATAAATATTAAAATTAATTACAAAATACTTACTAAAAATACTTTTATATTTACAGTATGAATTTTTAATATTTTGTTCTGTTCTAGAAAGAACAGAACAAAATATATAAAATGTAGAATATGAATTAAAATAAATAAATACTGACATACAAATATAATAAATCAGCAGCACCTTCAATTCTGAACAATTTCTTTATAAAAAGAAACTTCTTATACTATTACTATTGCAATGAAATCTTTAATTGTAAATTTTGAAAATGTTTTTGTTTGTTCTTTTTTTCAAGTTTTTTAGGCATGCATATTTAAGTTTTTTAAAGTAGTAATTATTTGCACTTCTTAAAACTTTACATCATGAAACAGCTTGAGGAGAAACAGAGTTTACAAGATCACAACATTACAACGGCCACAAAGTTGGTTTAATGAATTTTGGAGACAAGTTCTTAAAATAAAATTACAAATATTTAAAAAATGCAACATGCTACTTATTATCCATATATGAAACCACATATAGTTGCAAATCATTATACTACATCTAATTGTTGTTTACAATTAACAAATCAGCACCTAGAGAAATTAATATGAAGTGCAATTATATCAAATATGAATCAAATTTTAAATTTAGTGTTTCAACTGCAAACCCACAAACTTTCCATCAGCAAGTAATCAAAGAGAAACATTGATATGTATTTAGATATAAGAAAAACAGAAATTAATTTAGAATAAACCTATATTTTAGATAGTCTTTCTTACATACCTACCCAAAATGTACACATTCCTAACCTAATGTAACAGTAATAACTATAGTATTTTAACTATATATAATATATAAAATACTGTTTCAACATACACTGGTGTGCAAAACTTAAGGACGAACGTAACGTTTGCATGTTGTGTCACTGCCAAGTAACATAGCTCGATGAAACTTGGCCCATATATAGAAAGAACTGCTACAGTATAGTAAGAAGTTAACTGACAGAAATACGCAACGAGACAAACAGAAATGACACTTTTATTCAACGACAGTAATTACACTAAAGTCACTGCGATATCTGATGGTCCTCTGGACATTACAAAAAGGCAAGACATGATTGTTAGTAGGGTGTGTGATCACCACGGATGGTAATGCACGCTCTGCAACGTGCTCCCATGCTTGCCACAAGGTTGGTAAGGAGTTCCTGTGGTTGGTAAGGGCGTTCCACTCCTCCACCAGTGCGGTTGACAACTGCTGGATGGTCATTGGTGCTTTTGGACATGATGCAATATGTCTCCCCAATGCATCCCACACATGCTCGATGGGATTTAAGTCGGGGGAATGGGCAGGCCAGTCCATTCGCCGAATATCATCTTGCTCCAAGAGCTCCTCCACCTGCACTGTTCGATGTGGTCGAGCATTGTCATCCATAAAAATGAAGTCAGGGCCGAATGCACCTCTGAAAAGACGCACATGAGGAAGGGAGTACAGTGTCACAATAACGTTGACCAGTGACAATACCACGTTCAAAGATTTGGAGGTCAGTACGCCCATGCAACATTATGCCTCCCCACACCATAACACCTTGACCACCAAAATGATATTGTTCGACAATGTTCCTGGGTGCATTACGTGTTCCCACCTCTCGCCATATGAGGGTACGTCCAGAATCACTACTCAGACTGAACCTGCTCTCATCCGAGAAGAGCACGCGACCCCACTCCTCGTTGGTCCAGTCCCTATGCTCTTGGCACCATCGCAAACGATGCCGCCGATGTGCTGGTGTCAATGGAACACAACGTACTGGTCTTCGGGCAAAGAGACCACCCCTATGCAGTCGCCATGCCACTGTGGTGCATGAGATTGCTTGCCTTGCAGTCCTGTTAAATGTGATTGCAATTGCACCTGCTGATTGACATGGGTCCCTTATTGCCTGTTGCACAATGTAGCGGTCATCTGCTGCTGTAGTTGATCGTGGCCGACTACCTCCTCTCCTTTGGGCAGCAGTGCCTGTGGTTTGGAACGCTCCCCATGCACGTGAAACAATGCTGTGAGCAATATCAAACTCCTGGGCTACACTCATCACACTTCGTCCTTCTTCCAGTCTCTCAATGATTCTTCTCCGTGTGAAGTCATCCAAATGTCATCTCTGGGCCATGTTGTAATAAAGAACACTATCACAGTGCACTGTAACTGCTCACTGATTGACACACACTGTCTTTTACCATTTCTTCAACTGCCTCGTGTTGTGTGGCCAGCCGCATTTGGCGCTTTAGTTGCACTGACCTGACATCATGTGACGTCAAGCATTCTGTGCACAACCAAGAGACCTCTGGGAAGATGCTCCTGTACTTTCATTCATTTCCACCGAGTTGTTCATAAGTTCTGTTACTTTATCTATCTCGTCCTTAAGTTTTGCACACCAGTGTATTATTTTGTCAGCTAAGATTGACCTATGTAAATGTAAAAACATTTTTGATTAAATATTTTTGGTAACTAGAACTTTAGCAGTTTGTTTTATCATCATAATGTTGCCAAGTTTTGTAGACTTCCATGATGATATGATGGAAATTGTGTCATGTTTGCTTGACAGTAGAATGGAAATGCCTAGCATTTAAAATAGTGATGTGATTCAATATTGATTGATTGTGATATTTATGTGAAAGTTAAATTTTGGAAGATGGAAAAATTTGTGTAATAAAATGTTTGTTGAGAATGGATTGTTTAGCAAATGATAGAACTACAGGGTATTTTAATGGTAAATTAATTTCTCATTTGGGATAATGTTGTAATTGATTGTAATTAATCTTGTTGAGGTAATGGAATCTCTATTAGACTTTTCTGTAAAATATAGTGGAATGGGATATGCCTTTGATGTTTGGATATGTAGTTACAAAAATTGTTATGATAAAAAGAATTTGATTATGTTCTTGTCTTTGTATTCTCTAAATGATTGTGAAATGTTAACTGTAGGCATTGCTTATGAAATAAAATTATTTGTATGTTTGATGAGCAAGACACATTTAATTATGAAGAAGAGTTTGATGGAATTAATGGATGTTGCTTAATTGGCACTATGTATATATGTTAGAAATAAACAAAATAGTAAAAATTCCAATTTGTATGATGATATATTGAAAGGTTTATTGTGAAAACAAGTAACTCTAATCTAGATATAACCTCATACTAGTGATGAATTAAGAAAATATGAGGAGACAAAGGAGTATTATAGTATTATAAAGTAACTATTATCTTTATATAATGCTATTTTATAAGAAGATTAATAAATCATTGAGTAATGCTAGAATTTGATTGAAAATTTGGACACTTCTTGTCATTATTTGAAGTGGTAGATAGTTCTTGATTTGGTATGATGAGAGTCAGTTTGACTTCATTTTGAAGATCCTGTAACATGATGGAAACGTTAATAGCTCCTGAATGTAATGGAACTAGATTTCTATATTCCAAACACTGAAAAATGATGTGCTTGATGGTATAATAAGTAAGAAGAAATAACCATTTTCTATTGTTTTTTTAAATTTTATCTTCTGAACATGATGGAATTCCAATAGAATATTGGAAGTTTGCAGTCAAGGAATGTGGTCATCTCTGCATTCTTAAATAAAGTAGTTGTTAAGCGTAACTAAATCCTCTTATAAAATAAAGCATTGACATTTATTCTGTATATTAATTCAAAACTTAATAAAGATATTAAATATATATAATATTTCTCTCTCTTATATTTGTTGTTACAGACCTTTTTTTTAATTTTTTTCAGTGATGTTTATAGGACAAACAATTTAGTGGAAAATTTTCAAGAAATATTAGAGAATATATACATGCCCCTCTTTGAGGCTACCAATAATCCAAAGAGCCATCCTGAGTTGTTCAAATTTTTGCAATATGTAAATTTCATTTTATATTTGATTTGGGTAATTGCAACTAATTCTCATTTGTTCAAAATAAACCATGCTTATTTCAGGTTGTAGGATTTGATTCGGTTGATGATGAATCCAAACCGGAAAATCCCATGTTTGAAAAAGATACTGCTCTACCTCAAGATTGGACAGATATTGAAAATCCTCCTTATAATTATTATTTGTATTATATGTATGCCAACATGTGTGTTCTAAATCACTTTAGGAAGTAAGTGACTGTATAAATTTAATTTACTTAAAACAAAAATATTACAAACTTGTTGATTTAAAAATGAGATCTAATCATATTTAGGAAGTAAGAAAGAATGTTGTCTCATTTTCACGATAAAATTATTTAATTTATATTTTATATAGGGAACGAGGACTTAATACATTTGTTTTACGCCCACATTGTGGAGAAGCAGGTCCTGTGCAGCATCAAGTAGGAGGATTTTTACTTAGTGATGGAATATCCCATGGTTTGTTACTGAGAAAGGTATTGATACATACAGAAAAGTTTAAAGTATTAATATTTTATTGTTAAATTAGAACTCTTAAATATTAAAAACACACTGCAGTAATTACTAATTATTATATATTATGGCATATAAGACTCATTATCATTTTGACACAGAATATTTAGTAAAAAGTATTTAATTTAAGCCACTCCATGTCTTTGGTGCTTGGTTTCAAATTTTTTTTTACTGTATTCTGGGCAAAAAACGTAACATTAGAATGGACACTTTTCTTTACCAGGAAAAAGAAGAGTTTAAAAGAAGTCATTTACAATTAAAATTTACCATTACAATATTCAACACAAATACATGCAAAAGATGCTTAGCTATAGCAAAGGATGATGATAAGAATAATGTATTGAATAAAAATGTTATTGTTAAAGTAAAGACTTGGGCTAGATAGAAGTTAGCTGTAGTCTAAATGCTGTTTGAGAAATTCATAAGCCTATAGGAGAAAACAATAAAGAATAATCTTTTCTAATTTCCCCACAAATTTTAATAAACAGACGAACATTTTCAGTCCAATGTATAGGTCAACATTGAATTTAAACAATACAATAACTTAAAATTCTTGCATTCTGTTTGGAATGTCATGGAGTTCCATGCTGAATTTACCATATTTAAAATTTTGGAATGGCTAGGCATCTATTTACTGATTTCTACACATTTTAAGATTTCACAGATATTAAAAAATTATACAAATTATAAAGAAACATCAAACTAATTCTATATAATGGTCAATAACAACGATTGTATTTGGCAATCATATTTAAGCATTGTTTGGTGATTATCATAAAAAGACTGCCAAGATGCTGACAGCAATTTTCTATTTTTGTAATTGATGCATTCACTCCTCCTTGTAGCTTCAAATATTTCCAATATTTCTAAAGCTTGTAAATGATCATCTTTGAAGTCAAGGCAATTCAGTTCTGCCTTTTTGAGATTTGCTTTCATCCTGGGTTCTGTGGCATAAATGGCTAAAGAGGTGACTGATGTATTTTTCAATATTGTATCTATACATCAATTCTATGAATACTTCAGTGGATAGTGAAATACTCATAGAATTGATGTATGCCAAATTGTGTCCAAATCTCTTATTTGTGACCAGGATAAGATAAATTGATATTTGTGGTACTCTTGATAAATTAATACTATTACACAGTAATTTGTATACTGTGGTGTTTTGACAATAGCTATTTGTTGATGTCTAAATACCTAGCAATTTCTTTATACAGTGACCTGACCCTTACATTATAATCAACTACTATATGTCTAGAATCAACAGGAGTAAGCTGTCTGTCTTTTTGGTGTTAAGGAGGGATTCCTCTGGTGTATTATAAATGTACTTTTCAGTCAACTTTTGTATTAGTCTTTTCAAGTATCCATCCATTACTGCAATTTTTTCTTTGCCATGTGTAATATATTTGCACAGTGTGTAAGTGCACACCTAACTAATGCACTGAATCCTAGCGTCTTGCGTGAAAATGTGTTGCTGGAGCATGCTGGAAGAAAGAAAGGACAATAATCAGATTTATGGTATACACTACTGACAATATCATTATCCCTAAAAGTGGTGCTCAAGTATAAAAAATATATTTAAGAATTACTTCATGCTTCAAAGTGAGGCTATATGCATCTGGACAACATTCTGCTTGGTATAATACGAATGCATAATAGCCAACTTTACATATAAGCATACCCATCCCGGGAGATGATAAAGCCGGGTGTTATNTAGTCGGTGGAATCACGCTCGACATTCCAAACACCATCGTCAAACTTTTAGGCTTACGGGAAAGCGGCGCCGAACGTCACACGTACACGTTTACACGTTTAAAACGTGCGCCTCAACCTCTCTATTAAATAAATATAATTTAAAAGTCTATAGAGGTATGCTTCACGTATCTAGGTAGACTAAAGCATCACAGACATATATAAGTTACAATTTAAGTTTAATAGAGACTACTCCATTCAGCATATATAAACATGCTACAAAGAGAAAAAGAAAGGAAAAGCTTTGTTGAAATAAAACAAAAAGGAGCAGGAAAAACAATGTTTTAATCTGTATGAAATTTAAAAAGTATTGAGTGATATTTTTACAACTTTGAAAAACATGAGTTATGTGGATATGCCATTTGTGTGACCTTTTTTTTTTAGTTTTAGAATTTTCTGTGGAGTGTACTGTACATCACTACAGGTTTTTTAAAATGATCTTAAGAAATTTAACTGTTTCTTTTGTCTATCCTAAAATTGATGTACAAGATCAAAACCTACAAGAATTCTGTAGTAAACTATAAGAATTATTTAACAATTTTGAAGTTATGGTAAATTCTTTATATCATGGAATATATCTCATTTCTGATAAATCCATTTCTAATTGATATAATGAGTAAGGATTTTTCAATTCCCAAATATTAGTATCTGATGTAGCTGAAGAAAATAAATTAGAAATACAAGACTAAGATTTACAAATAATCCATAATTCATAGTTGCTAATAAAATATATTTCTTATAATAGATCTTGTATGTTGAATTGTATGTGTAATATTTTAAATGTAAAAATATAATGTAATTGCTATTACATTGCAGTGCGATACATTAATTTTATATACAGTAGAACCCATTTAAGAAGGTCGGTCCCACATAAGTCCAAATTTTCCTGTTCTGGCATTTACACCATAAGATACATGTTAAAATTTCCTGCACAACAAGTTTCTGCATATCAAGTTTTCCTACATAAGAAATTCTAAATATTGGCCCCATCAACAATATTTTATGCACTTAAGAAGTTTCTTTTGGAGACAAATCATAACATTTTCCTTGCCATAAATTTATCACTTAGGAAAATAGTAAAGTTTTAGTAAAGTAACTCTAGATGTTCAATATATTGCATATCAAACACTTGAACACCCGAGGTGGTTGCTAATTTTTCTGGGGTCTTATTGTTTTGACCATACCTCTATCCGGTGCATTTGTTAACTGTTGATTTGTCCTATCGACGTGACACTTAAGCACCTGCTATAGTTCGTGCATCTTACTATTCTACTGTTACACTGTGCTATGTTATATTACCTTGATATTGAGAAAAATTGAATATACAGAGATTATTTTTTTTTACAATTTCTGCATAAAAAGTTTTCCTGCCTAAGAATTATTATTATTGTTTTTTTTTTCCCCAGTGTTTCCTTTAAAATCTTGTTAACGAGATTCTACTGTATTTACTTATCAATATCAAAATTTATTGATTTATTTTATATGATCTTATAAATTGTGTCTAATTGTAGCTCTCAAAATTCTGAATCTGTAAAATGCAGCATTCGTGTTTGATAATAGACTTTGTGAGGCCCTGCACTGAACTCAAAACTTTGTCTTAAAGATAACGAACATCCAGCTGGACAGTTAAACTCTCACCTTTCAAAATTAAAACAAAGTGAGACTTAGTCTCACTAAAACAAAAGTTCCTTCTGTTAAAAAGGAAAACAAAAGGCTGGAATTACAAGGAAGAATTTGAAAATTCAGAGGAATTTTAGCCAATTGGGATAAGTGTTGATGATGACCTCTCCCATGCCCCAAAAGGTTCGAATTGTTACCAGGAGATGAGAAAAGACCAATTGGTACTGTACATGGGATAGAAAAGAGAAATCTTTTAAAAATTTGTGTTTCAAGGACACAACATTCTTTGCTCTAAAATTTGTTCTTCCTCTAAGATCCATTGTTATGCTTCCCAGATCTGTTCATTTTCCTTGAGTTGCTCTCTTTCAAGCTGTTAGATCCAAACTTACCAGCATGCCTCAAGGCCATTGATCTTGCAGAAGACCATTGTGAGGGCCCGGATTTAAAATTTGAAATATTTTTATTCATTCTCATCTACTGTTTTGTTTCGAAACCAAAATGATTTTATAAAAGTTAGGGTTAACTCAAAAAGAGAAAAACAACCAACAAATTTTCTCATAAAAATCGCTCATAAAACTATGTTCCCACGAGGATACTTCCTTGTAGAAGATGAGTTAACCATTGTGTCGTAATTTTGTCACTTCGCCCACTATTGGTCAAAGAAGATCATCACCTGTGACGTACATGGGGAAATCTCGAGAACAGAGCCCCCATATAAAAGGCAAGTGCGATGATGACACAGAGAAAAGTTATTTTTCTATACTGTGAGTGTGTCCGTGGATTACCTGCCTCTTGTTGCCACTGTCTTCAATAGACTTTGAACTTTGACTTTGAACTTTGGACTGAATTACGAACTTGGGAAGAACAAGAACTCGTAAACATCCTACCCCCGATTAGTCTCACACCATCAAGGGACTGAGTGTAGACATTAAACATAGCATTCAGACTTTTATTGGACTCTCTTCTCAAAAAGAAATATCAAAGGAGAATTGTAACAATAAGAATATTTTTATATTTTATTAAAAATGGAAAAAGTGAATGGTCATTGTGTACACCATGACCACGCACGATTGTCTCAACCCCTCGATCGTCCTGACAATTGCACACAGCACAATTGCACAAACCTTACACTTCTATATTGAGGCTGGTCTTGATATATAAGGCCTTGTTAAAGTATTTAAAGTAGGAGCAAATTTGTAATTAAATAATTAATGAAAACTGATGTTATTTTGTTTATTTACTGATTGACACTTTTGTCTCTAGCTTCTGTAAATTATTTGAAATTGTTTTGTCATTATTAAATAATAATCATCATATATATTTGAAACCATCTTTTTTTAAAAAAGGTATAAGTGCAAAAGTGTCAACTTTAATTTGTAATTTAAAATTTTTTAAAATTAAGTTTTGTAATGTTTTGTATCTGAATTCTAATAAAATAAGCTTGAAGACAAAGAAAAGTATTATTATAAATTGCAAATAACCTATGGGTTACCTGTTAAATTTAACTTTAAAGCATATATGGGTTATTTGCCAAGTTAATTGAATTCATGATTGTGATTAAAAAATTTAAAGATATTAAACTATTTAAGATTTGAGTGATTGCAACACTAAGTTAAGGAATTTTATGTACTTAGGTTTAAAATGCATAATAATGCTATTAATTATACAACCTGAAAGTTTTGTCATTTTATGTTGATATGTGCTTTGATGATTAATTTTTTTTATTTGTTTAGGAAGTTATGAGTGATCTGGAGGAAAGTAAATACCAAAATGCAGAATTGCGTCTTTCTGTCTATGGTAGAAGAAAGGATGAATGGGATAATCTTGCCAAATGGGCAGTAACATACAATGTTTATTCAGATAATGTTAGATGGCTTATTCAAGTTCCCAGATTATAGTATGTATTATAATTAAGATAGTTTAAATATCTGATTTTACTTTTTTGTTACAGGATGACATATATGTATATCTTGGCAGAAAAATAAATTCAAAAGTAATAATAGAATTCAATTAAAATCAAATGCAATTTGTTAGTTATGTGTGTTAAACATTGCCCAGAAAGATAAATTTATTTATTTTACAAAAGATTGCCTTGTTTTGTTCTCACATCACGTTATGTATGGTACAAGGTTGCCAGTGCTCGACACAGGATGAGCAAATGGTTATTGTTTAAAACAAAGAAAAACTACAATACAATTAAGAAGAAATGGACTGCGAAATATAATTTTCAAAATATTTCCCTTCAGACACAAGCAAATTCTGTAGGCATTCATAAAATTGGTATCTGACCACTGCTGAAATTTTTCTTGTTGAATCCCTGATGCACTCCTGAAAAATCTAAAGGCTGTTTATTACAGAAACTAATTATTTTTAGTTGCTCCTCATATAGCAAAGTATAGGGGAGTTTAAATCTGGGCTTATACAGAAAACAATTTGATAATGCATCCAGCTTTTTCTGGTGCATCCATAGTATGGATGCACCAGAAAAAGCTGGATGCATTATTGTTTTGCATATTTGACACATTTGTTTGAGATTGTCAAACACTACTTCAGTGCCAACTAATTTCGTATGAAAGTCTCAAATGTAAGTTGCTTCTAACAAACTGTTCAAAAATTACATTATTTTTCCATCAGGACATACATATATGCCACTCTGTATTAATGTTTATGATCATAATAAAAATAAAATGACAATTGTGAAGAGAGTGTTTGAGAGTAGAGAAACAATATTACAAGTAAAACACTAATAATTACAACTAACGAATATGTAGTAATGACAGAGAACTGGGTTAATATTATAAAAAAACACTCGCCAAACCAGAAAATCCAGCGGCATAATATTGATATAATAAAAAAGAACATATTTGACAAACTTAAGTTGTCATCTTCTGGTTGAAAAGTAATTAGGAAGATAGAAGACAGTTCAAAACAATGTTCAAATATAGCACAGAGTTTGAAAAACTAAAAGAAGTGAGATGTTACTGGTTGAATCTGACGCATGATCAGTGGTGTCAAATTAGGTTTATGGGGTGACGAAATAAAGATCTCCATGTATGGGAGAAAGTTTCTGCCTCCCTATAGTTAATTGCCGTGTCTTTAAATGATGCCTTGAANTGTAACTCTTCTTCCTCACACGTGTTTACAATATACATTTTTCTATTGGCAATTTATCGTTGCGATGCTGTTTATTTTATACATACTCTAGGTTTAATTTTTGTTATATTCATATTTTTTAATGTTTTTGGGTTTTGGATCTGATCTGGAACCTCACACTAGTGAGATTATTATTTATTTCCTGCATAAGTATATCTTATTAAATCTGGTTTTGAGTAGGTACTATAATCCAAAATTATAGAGCATAGCTTTAAATCATCATAAAGCTACCAGTAATTTTGAATAGATTTTTGTTCTATGTTCTGATAATCCGAACGCAATTTTATGTTAAGCGAATGGCAGATAAGGCAAGGCCAGAATAATCCAAATTTGCTATACCAGGATTTGATCATTTCGAAGTTGGTTTTGTGACATCACGGATACAGATCAGGAATATTCTGCAATCAACACTGAGGTAATATTACCTGAAACAAGAAACTTTGTTAAATTCAATCAACAATAATTGATATTAATATGAACCATAAAAATTTGTATAAATAATTTGTATTGTTTCAGACATAGCAACGTATACATGATCGATTTTTAATTATCATATTAAATTTTTCTTTACATTTTAACAAAAGTTAATATTAATCATGGTTTTTCCAGGTTCCCGTTCTGCAGTACCTTTATTATTTGACGCAAATAGGCATTGCCATGTCTCCGTTGAGTAATAATTCACTTTTTCTGAATTATCATCGTAATCCTTTGCCTGAGTATTTGAGCAGAGGTTTGTGTGTATCATTGTCTACTGACGATCCTCTACAGTTTCACTTTACAAAGGTAAATTTTTTCAACATATACTATAATGGATTCTTTTAAGATCACAAACAAGGGATTGTTAATGATGATTATTTTAGTCATAAGTTTATTAAATCAGTGATCTGGGAAGTAGACAGCCAGCTTTTGATTAAGTAATTTTCTTGTTAAATAAATTTCTCATCTTGTACTCTTTTCAAATCTGCGACGTATTATTCCACTGGTCAAATTGATTATTGGGGAAATAGGAAGGAATGATTTTACAGGAAATGAATATCCTCCATAGAAGACTTCAGTTCTCTTTGTTATTATCTAACTGAATTTTACGAAATATTCTAAAAACTAGTCATGGATTTCTTGTTAGTTTTGTAATTCATTGATTCCCTCTTTCCTGTTCTCTAGGTTCATCATATTGGCAAGCCAGATATCGTTTTTGATAAGAAAGTCTTGACAAATTCTTAATTGAAAATGTTGCTATTCTTAGAGATATTCATTGATGACGTCGTCGCTGTATTTCCTCTCAGTCTGCTTTGGGCTTTCTTTTTTGCTCTTTTTCTCTTTATCGTCATTTTTTTGTATGATTTTTGGGCAAAACAGGTTTTTCACTTGAGATTTCTTTCTGGTTTTATTAAAATATTTTCCACTTTTACTAAAGCAGCTCTTCGTCTTATTACTAGCTCTGGCCAAGTTATCAGAGTAAGGCCATTGTCACACGATTCGGTATTTTCCCGGATGAATAAAACCAGCACACCAAATCTCACCCAAACGAGTAGTACTAAATACAAGGTACAAAATTTTAACTCTACACTACTTAGACATGATGTAATTCCGCCTGGACAATAGATTTGCACAGATGTCTTGCTATCGACTCATGAGCTCAGCATGAAGTTTGTCTCTGACATAATCTAGCAGCATACTAGAGCAAATTCTTCAAAAATGTCTTCACACAGTCTGGACGATTGGATGTTCAGGTGCCTTAGATTAGCTTTTGAATATTCTCTACAGAACTGTTTAGTTGTTTCTATTGGGCACTACTTCAAGAAAGTGGCATGGCAATTTTTTCGGACATGTTACCAATTGCAATGAACATGGAGACTACTTACTTTCAACAGAGAGGATATAATTTTCAGTGTGAGGAGACACCTGAAATACTCAAATGAAACATGGATGATGTCTGAAAACATCTAACAGATCACTTATTCAGATATTTACCTATCTGTGTGACTACACGGATTGTGTAAAAGTATCCCAAGACGTCAATTCCTACATTCACATTGCTCTGTTAATTATTTTGACTGCAATTTTCTATTTTAACAATCTTTTCTCTGTTTTTTTTTTAACTTTTTACTTTGTACTCCTTTTAAGAATAACTCAAAGTATTTGATAGGAAACAGCTTCAATCTGCTCAGAGAGAGAACTTAAAACCTCTAGAGCAATTAGAGATCTATTTTTGTGAGTAGTGATGGGACGATACCAAAATTTCTTCCTGATTCCGATCATTTTGAATACTTTCTAAAGTTTATTTTAGTTTAGAAAAATTGATGATTTATATAATGATCATGATACATTCATTAATTAATAAACATCGGCTTAAGAATGGAAAATGATTGGTAAATCCAGAATCTATCATTCAAAAGAAACCCGAAAATTCTCCATTTATACGTGGATGTGTTTGTTTTTATTTTGTACTATAAAATAAATTTGTAATTTTATTTCGGATAAAGTTAATATAGCAACACTGCCCTGAAAGAAATTACAGCTAATTCCTTTTCTATCAAAGAGCTATTCTGTCATATCATTGTCATATCATGGGATAAATCTTTGGAAATTTCTTCGTTGGCTGATTGGATTACCAGTTGGGAAGGAAGGTAAATGAGAGGATGTACTTCTTTTTCCATGCTTCTTGCAATTGGTATATCTCGTAAATGCTTTAATTTCATCATATTAACAATAAATGAGATTCAGCAAATGATGCAACTAGCCAAACAAATATCATCATCATGAGTTAACCGATTTTTGAATTTATTCACTCAATCCACAAATATCTAGAAGACTTGTCTCAAAAAATTAATTTTTAAAACTCAAAATGACAGTAAACTTAGTGCGAACCTGTATTGTTACTCAGAATCATGCGAATTGCATTTGAAAATTGAACATATTTCAGCATCATCTGTGAATCATAACAAAAATTTCTATAATTATAATGAGAGTTGTTTTATCATTATAAGTAAATATACTAAATATTAAAAATAATTGGGCTGCAATTTGAAAAAACTGTAGACCTGTAAATTCTCACTGTCGTTCCTTAATCTCGAGTTAGATCAGTGTTCTGCAACCGGTGTGCCATCACAAGGTGAAAGATGTGATGTGAACTTTTACGTATTCTATTAATTTCAAGTTTTATTTATATATTTTTTTATCACAGTTGTTGTGTTTCTTATGCTTGTATTTCATTCATTGATGAAATATGATGATGATAAGCAATAAACACATACAGTAGAGCATCGATTATCCGAAACATCAATTATTCAAAAGAATTCCAGTTGGCAAATTTAAATTTTTGCCAGTGCTGTGGCGCTGTAATCTTTGGCTATGTCTTCGGCTACTCAAATATTTTACGTTTTTGATACTAAATTAACGTCTGAAGTACAATTTTTTTTTTGTTTTCATATTTTTCAATATATTTATTTTGTTTGTACAAAATAAAAAAATAATTTTTAATGATACAATAGTTTTCGTTAGGCTTAACATCGACGAAAATTCAACACAAAGCGACACGCAACGGAGAAAACTTTCAACATGGCATAAATTAATATATTTTTTCTTACATAATCGGTTATCTGAAATATCGATTTTCCGAACAACCCCAGTCCCTAATTGATTCGGATAATCGACGCTCTACTGTATGCCATCTCAGTACTCACTTATTCTTTTGGAGTTATACATTGGACTCACACAGATCTTGAGCAACTTCAAATGAAAACTAGAACACTTACTAAGTATAAACAAATCATTCGAAATCTGCCATAGAAAGATTAATCCTTCCACCTAAAAAGATGGCAGATGTGGCTTGATTAACATAGTTAACCTCTACTACAAACAAATACAGACATTACGAGAGTTTTTGTACAAAAAACAAGAAACATCACAGTTACATAAAGCAGTAACTCCAGCAGACTCAAATAATACACCATTAAATTTGCATTCACAACTTATGGACACGACACAACATATAAATAGCATAGATACCATTAAGCAATCAGGGTGTGAAAGGCACTCCATGGCAGACATCCCTATGACCTTGCCCATGATTTTGTTGACAAAACTGTATCAAACTGGTTAGCTTGGGGATGCCTCTTTGGGGAGACAGAAGGATTCATGATTGCCATACAAGATCAGGTCATAAATACTAAAAACTACAAAAAAAAATACTCAAAGATACAACAATCGCAAACGACACATACAGAAAATGTCATATCATGCAGAAACTATACAACACACCACTTCTGGTTGCAGCCTCTTGGCACAGAGAGATAATTTGCATAGACATAATCAAGTAGCAAATATAATACACCAAGAGCTTGTAAAGAAACACAAATTATTAGACATTCACGAACCATACTACAAGTATATTCCACAGACAGTATTGGAAAGCAACACGCACAAAATGTACTACGACAGAGCCATAATCACAGATAAAACAATTCGCCACAACAGACCAGACATCACACTCATTGACAAACACAATAAAATCACATACATTATGGACATATCTGTTCCAAACACTCACAATGTACAAAATACATGCAGTGAAAAAATCAGCAAGTACACAGAACTCTCCCAGGAAATAAGGCATCTGTGGAGGATGGATAGGGTGCTTATTGTACCTATCGTTCTCTCCTCTACAAGTGTCATACCACACACGCTACACAAAAGCCTGGGAACATTAAAATTGAATAGAAACACACACACATCACACTACAGAAGGCCACTATATTGAATACATGTCATATTGTTAGGAAATTCCTGAATACAGATACACACTGACTATACTTATTTAATTTTTTATTTATTTAATTTGTCTTGTTTTGAAGTTACTATGCCTTGACTGGTACACAGCCATAGGTGTCTACTGAGTGTAATTCACAAAACTCAACATAATAATAATAATAGGTTTGTGGTATTATGAAATTCTATTAATAGCATCATATTATACGTTTTTGAGGGGAATAACATTTTGGTGTGCCGGGTTGAGTCATGTCGAGTCATATGTGTACAAGTAGAAAAAGCTTGCGGAACACTGAGTTAGATAGACGAAAGACGAGACCAGATATGGAAACTTTGGAGCAGGAGGCCCTGATTAACTGTATACGAACTTACAATGCAAACCGGAAGTCATGTCATTTCAATTTAAAACTTCCCCTGAAAGCAGTTAATAGATGACCGGCACAACTCTGTTGCTAACAGAAAAGTATGATGTATGGGGGCAAAACACTATGGTACTAATATGAGATGGAGAAAATATTGAAAATTGCAGCTTGACATTGTGATGATGTCACAATAAATAATCGCTCATCAGAATTAGTTTGGTTTATTAATCTTTCATTTTCTTTAAAAAAGAATAAATTCTTTTCTTGCAAATAACTTTTACAAATTTTGGTTTATTCCGATACTTGTTAAATATCAATTTTGTTGACAATTAAAACCAAATGCTATAAATTCTGTTAGTAAATGGCTGATAAACTATCTTCATCAAAATGCATGGAAGAAATTCAGGTACTGCTATTTTTTCTTTTTTTTTTTTTAATAATTATTTTCCACTCTATGAGCATCGATGAGTTTTTTTTAGCAAGACTTACGATGGTGAGGCGAGTGGTGAGGGGCACGGTTTGAAATGTCCAGAACGGACCACTCCCTAAAAATTCATGGGAATTTTCGACACTCTAATTCGTTCCCGGATTGATAGCCTGCCACCTTAACTACTCAGCCATCCAGACATCTACTAATTTTAATTCTTCATAACATGCGACTATTTTAATAAAGATTAATTTGTTTATTAAAATCTCTTAACATCAGAGGAATTCTTTAAAATCTTTAAACAAAACGAGATACACAGATTAATTAGTTAGTCTAAGGACCGCAAACTCTTGCCTCACTATCTTCTACTTGATGAAACGCGTCTCGAATGCAATATTCTTTATTGGTATCCTCCTTCGGTCAAATTTGTAGTGTTCTTTTGATTGGTCAAAAAATGACTTCCCCAAGTACAGGGTGAGTCAAAATAATGTGAACACTATTTGAGAGAAAGCATTTACTCAAAGTTGCATTATACAGTCTCACTAGCACGATTAATACACTCAAACCAATGTTCAACAATACAATTTAGTGCCAGAACACCGGAGATTGGGAAGGCCATAACAATGGTCTGTTGCGACCAATTGGAATAGAAATGTTTAATTAAAAATTAAGATTGTTCACACTATTTTGACTCACCCTGTATTTTACATTTTTGGGCCCAGGACACCTTGAAATATTGAGAAATACAAAAAAAAATTGGGTTTTTTTTCTGTACGTATGGATGTTAATGTATGTGGGGCATGATTTTTTACCTTTGAAGCTTAATAACTCCTGTAAATATTTGCTATTTCAGTATGGGAATGGCAGTGGTATTAAGTAAGTTTTCTTTTGCAGGAACCTCTGATGGAGGAATACAGCATCGCTGCGCAAGTCTGGAAACTGAGTAGCACCGACATGTGTGAGTTGGCACGCAACAGCGTATTAACCAGCGGTTTTCCGCACAAGGTAGGCCCCAGCCTTTCCCATTTTTCAACTCATGGCGCTGCCCGACTCCGGTTATGGCGCAATTGAATGATATTTTTGTATTTTCCATTTTTGTAACTTTTAGTGCAAACATAGTATGCTTGCGGCTAGAAAAAATGATTCGCTCCAAAATTTTATGGGAATTTTATACGGTTGTAAATATCATTCTGGTAGTTGGCATCTGTTAGTAACTGGTTTAAGCAGAGTCGATAGATATACTGGTTCTAGAGCTATGCTCTGAAGTAGGGTTAATGTGTTATAGTGATAGCTGGCGTTAGAGTCGCTCTACGGCTAGAAGTTGGTTTATGTATTTGGTTAATAGGTAGTTTTACCGTTTTCAAGCATTTTTGTAACTTTTTTCTACTNGTGATAGCTGGCGTTAGAGTCGCTCTACGGCTAGAAGTTGGTTTATGTATTTGGTTAATAGGTAGTTTTACCGTTTTCAAGCATTTTTGTAACTTTTTTCTACATGTCAAAAAATCTTATTTGTAATTACATTTTTTTTATTTTATATCACGTATAAAGAAAGAAGTATATTTGGTTTATACAAAAATTTAATAAAATGATGGTTTGAAATTAAGATGAGGATGTGGATTAAATTTTTGATTTTTGAAAGAGATCTATTTAAAACTGTTATATTTCTGCATATTGTGAATGAAAGTTTTGTACATAATGTTCTTGTATATCTGTTTAATAAATAGGTAGTGGTAAAATAAGTAAATAAATTTGCATTTTACTATTTTGTTTTATTACACATGTATAAGAATTAGGAAAACTGTAGCTTATCCTCTGATACATTTAAATAGCCATAGAAATTTGATCCAGATAAAGACAAATTATTTTTTAAATAATTTATTAACTTTAACACTACATAAATTGACATGAGAAATTACATTTCATATAACACTCACATTGACTCTACATATTTTGATAGTGCAGAATATTATATAAATTATCAAAAGTAGATGATGATTGAAGATTTATTGATGGCTTAATACACCTGTCCTTTGTTTATATAGGCCTAAAACATCACTAACATGTCTTTCTTTTAGGCTCTGTCATTGCTAATCAGTAATCACTATCACTGTCAATTTCTAACAATACTGTCTGAACTGTTGCCATCCTACATTTATCTATTTTGTTAACCTCTAATCGACATCCTCTAATCATATCTAAGTTATTTTGTGTTTGTAAATATGTTGAATATGTTGTCTAAATAATTGGAGTTTCCTCTTTTTCTTTTAAGTCTATATTTTAAGTCCAAGAACTAAATTTACTGACTTTTAGTCCCCCCGCTAACCTGTTCCTAACTTTTTTGGCTCAACTTTAATTTCTCTTTCTCTATCTCATTAATAAACACAATATAAATTGTGAATAACATGTATCATATCACCTTTCTCACTGCAAACTACAATAATTCACCTAATATTAATAATTTAAAAAAAAAGATACTGGCTTAACCATGATAAACTCCAAAGCCACCCTAAAAATTTTTTTTTTGTAACACTTTAAATCTATCCTGTCTTAACACATGATTTAACATTTCTATACATTTCCATAATTAGATGTATATATTTCTCGTAATTCCCTTTTTCTTCCTGATTCAGAGATTTCTCGGGAATCCCGAAGGCATCCCATATTAATAATGTATACAGGGTGTATTTTTTATCTTGAGACATTGAAATAACTTAATTGGATCTCATTATTTTGGAAAAAGGTATAAGACAAAAGTTGTAGGATGTCGAGGGGCCAATCAATTGGTGACCTCAGATGTGATCTTGACCTTCAAGGTCATTTGGAGTCAAGTCTGTTTTTTCAATGGGAACACATATTTTTGACCCTGAAAATGGAAAGAGCAGGAAATTTCACAACCGGATATACCTTTGACCTTATTGTCTAGGTCAAAGATCAAGATTATTTTAAGGTTAAAACTATAAGCTTTTTCTAATGGGAAACCATACTTTTTATTACTGGAATAGACAGGGAGGACAATTTACTGGTTTTCACAACCTTATTACTTTCATCTTTAAAAACATTCACTACTTTTAGCACTACCCAGGAGTAACGACATGGATGTAGTAGTTTTTTGCTCCTTTTGAGGTGCTTGTTTTCGGTGAGTCACTTTACTTCTGACCATTGTTTGAGATACTGGTTTTGGGAAAAATTTTACAGCAGATGTTCAAAATTATGCCCTTTCACTTCAATACATTTCTTGATCTGCACTTCAAATGATTGTAAACAACTGAGAAGAACTTCAGGTGTTAGTTGGGCACAAGCGTCTCTGACATGCTGTTTCATATTTTCAGCAGTTGTTGGCACTTGTTCACAAACTTTAGTCTTTATGAAACCCCACAAACAGAAATCCAGTGATGTAAGATCCGGGGACCTGGCTGGCCAATTTACTGGACCTCCTCTATCGATCCAGCGACCATTGAATTTTCTATTCAGTACGTCCCGTGCAACTTTTGAAAAATGCTCTGGACAACCATCATGCTGAAACCACATGTTTAGTCTTAATTCCAAGTTCAAATCTTCAAGTAACATTGGAAGTTCATTTTCTAAAAGGTCATGATACTTTTCTCCATTTAAATTACCATCAATAAATACCGGACCAATAAGTTTGTCACCAATTATTCCACACCAAACATTGACAGACCATGTATCCTGATGCTCAACTTGGCGTAACCAGTGTGGCTTCTCAACACTCCAATAATGCATATTATGCCTATTAACTGCACCATGGTTAGTAAAAGTGGACTCATCAGAAAACAATACCTTATGAAAAAAAAACATGGATTTTCTTGTATTTGCTGAAGTGCCCATTGACAAAATGTCACTCGATTCTCGAAATCATCGCCATGAAGTTCTTGATGCAAGGACATATGAAAAGGGTAAAATTTATGGCGTTTTAGTATCTTGTGTACGCTACTGTGAGATATTCCAGAATTGTGACTTATTTGTCGAGTATTGACATGAGGATTAGCAGCCACTTCAGCTAAAACAACAGTTGTATTCATTTCTCCTGTAACCGTACATCGGCGATTTCTTCTGCTTTTTCGTACATTTCCTGTAGTAGTGAATTGTTGGATAACGCGATAAAAAGATGCTCGTGATCGTTTTCTATCTTGAAAACGTTCAGTGTACAGAGCAACAGCATTATCAACTTTCCTTGAACATTCTCCATAAATAAGAACCATTTCAATTTTTTCTTCTACAGATATGACCTCCATTGTTAAAGTAATAGTTTTAAGGTAATAACGTATTGCAAGCAAATTCAATTGTTCGCATATGAGGACAATTGAAAGAAAGGCAAAGCGTGGTTATAACTCCATAACCAGAGATTTCTGAAATAATAAACATGTATGGTATATGATATGTATGTATGTATGGTACATTTTTTCACACGCATAACAAAAAATAAACCAAAAATAGCCAAAACAAGTCGGATCTCACTTTACTCCTTCATCAAGATTACCAGAAAATTAAAGTTTAATTTTTTCACATAAATAATTTTAATTATTTAACAGTACAGTATTCTAACACATCCGCATTAATTAATGGCCATTAGCAATTTAAATAATACAAGTACGGTTTTGGACTGGCCCCTCGACAGTTGTTGACGTCATTGACAGTAATGAGTAATCATCTCATTTAAGAGCCAGTCATTTAATGTTTAAAATTGAAAGTGACAGTTAATAGAAATATTAATAACATTTACGAATAAATAATGTTAAAAAAACCGAATTAAAATAGTATTTATAAGCAGTCCTTTAAAAAAGACAAAAGCAATATCTGAGTTAAAAAGGAGAAAATTTCATATATTAAAACAGTGGTTCTCAACCTTCGGTCGCGACCCCTTTGGGGGTCGGACGATTCTTTCACAGGGGTCGCCTAAGTCCATCCGAAAACACACATTTCCGATGGTCTTAGGAACCGAGACACCGGTCCTTGGATTTCGATCTGGATTTCAACGTTTGGTATTAAAATGAGTCGCCAAAAGTCATCGAAACTCACTGTATGATTCATAGGCAAATATTAGCAACAAGCTGCCACAAGAGTTATGAAAAGCATAATAAGTTCTGTTAATTTTGTAAAGGCGCGCACTTTAAACGGTCAATTGTTTTCGCAATTGTGCAACGAGTTGAATCCATCGAACAATGCTCTGCAATTTCACACTGAAGTGAGATGGTTGTCGAAAGGAAAAGTTTTAAAACGTGTTTTTGAGCTTCGTGATGAACTCAAAACGTTTTTAATCAGAAAGCAAGATCGCAGTTCGAAGCACTTTTCAGCGATAAAAGTGAACTGCAGAAAATAGCTCACTAGAGTAGCGAGGGGGGCAAGGGGTTCTATCATGCCCCGGGCGCCACTTGCAGAGAGGAGCCAAATGGTCTCTAATATAAACAAGATTTGTTTCTGGAGGGGTGAGGGGGCGTCAATAAAGTGTCGTGCCCCGGGCGCCAGTTATGTTCGCTACGCCACTGAAATAGCTTACTTGGTTAACATCTTTGCCATCTTGAATGAGTTAAGTTTATCACTGCAAGGACCAAATGCAAAATGTCTCTATCTGTCTGAAAAGACCCGATCATTCCAAATGAAACTTCAGCTTTGGCAAAAAAAAAGTTGGATGAAAATAAAATTTACATGTCACCTACCTTATCTGCTTTCTTTGAGGAACATGACATTGAACCAGACAAAAGGATTACGATGATAATTTCTGTGAGAAGCACTTGCACATGCTTAAAGACGAAATTTTATCGTACTTTCCAAATCTACCTGATACCTCATTTGCACTTGCCAGAAGCCCATTCACGATCAAAGTTGAAGATGTTCCTGAGACAACATAAGAGGAGTTCATTGAACTTATTAACAGCGATGCAGCGAGAACTGATTTCTCTACAATGCTAGTTATAAAATTCTGGATCAAGTATTTGCAGTCATATCCCGTTCTGTCTGAGACTTTGTTGCACCTTCTTCCATTTCCAACATATCTTTGTGAAACAGGATTTTTCAGCTTGTTGGTTTCAAATCTAAATACAGAAGTAGACTTGTTGTGGAAGATGATCTTCGTTGCGCTCTTGCAAAGACTTCCCTGAGAATTTCTGATCTGGTGAAAAAGAAACAATCTCAACCTTCGCACTAACGTTGGCTTTTACACAGTCTGTCGCAAAATGTAGCAATGTAGTTTACTGTTGTTATATTAAGACTGTTACCCATGCTACACCATGCTTCAAGACAAAATTTCATTTATTTGTAATTAGAAATAAATATTTCACAATATATAATTACATATTGTTTTTGTGAATAATCACTATGCTTTAATTATGTTCAATTTGTAACAATGAAAATACATCCTTCATATCAGATAATTACATTACGATTCATAACAGTAGCAAAATAGCAGTTATGAAGTAGGAACGAAAATAATTTTATGAAATATTCATTACGCCACTATCGTGTATTAGAGCTGTAGGCAGCTCGAGGACCAGTATATCTATCGACTCTAGTTTAAGCACGGTTACTAGCAACAACTTATAATTAAAAGACTGGCAAAGTAGCACAGTTCTTTGAAGTCTCCATGGCTACGACAGGCAAAAAGCTTATATAAATCGAACAACTTATTTGTTTTTTCGTTCCGAAACTAAACGAATACTTACTGTTAAAGTTTAAATATTAAAAACGCTGAGAACGGCACAATATTACTGTGAGGAGAATTTATTTCTTTAAATGTTTTCATTAAAAACAAGAATCAGATTAGATAAATAGAGAAAGAATATAACGTAATCTGTGATTCTGTTTTAGTTAAAAGATTTCAAAGAAATAAATATTGTAATTAAATTGTTTACAATTAAGAAATCGCAGCAACTAAGAAATTATTTAAACAACAGCGCAATACGTAGAGGAGAAGGTGGTATTATGGAACACTGCGGGTATTATGGAACCACCTCATTTCGAACTGATAATAAAGGCGGAATGTGGCTGAACTGAACTAGGCAGACATCCATAGCAAGGGGAAAACCCGTTTTACTTCAGTTAAACGGTTGTCTGCATTTAATCAGCAAATTTGTTTTTTTCAAAATTCGCAAGTTTTGAATGCTAAGTGAATTTAATTATTTTTAAAATATAAACCGTGTAGTTGTAGGTTCACTGGTGCATGTATTCCGTTCCAGAGACTTAGGGATACATATTAATCTGTGTGATGTTCACGTTTTTTCAATTTTGGTCTCGACAGACATAAGTTAATTCAAGACGGCGATGCGTGAAATACGGACCCCATTGGTGCTTTTACAATAATATGGAACTCAACTCCTCCGAACTTTCTATTTGCAAGCAGACATTCCTCCAGAGCAATTTGTGAAAAAGACACTAGGTAGAAAGCCAATTCTTCCCGAGAATATCGAAAAAGAGCTGCTGGAATATATATTGTTGATGGAGGTCATATTTTTCTATTATAAAAGCATTTTTGCGATAAAATACATTGGAGTAAATAATTTGGTAATTATTTAACATTTTTTGTCCTTTCCTATTTGTTTTTGGCTACATTAAAGCATTTTTTTGAAAATATACAGTAAGGTTCCATATTACCACCCGATTTTCTCTAAGCCTACTTTCGGACTTTTTGTACAAAAGCCTTCAAAAACCATACTTATAATTACACTAACGAAAAATCCAATTAGGAACATTTAGATTACTAGTTACCAGTACTTTTCGCACAAAAAATGTGAATGTAGTTATGATACCTTGTTTACAATTCACTAAAATGTAATTGGGGTTCCATAATACCACCTTCTCCTCTACTAAAGCACAGTTAAGTTTACTATTTTAGCCATCAGTTTTCATAGCAAAGCTATAACTGTGCTTTAATAGACAACTTGCATGACGTATTGAGGTCCCGGATGTAGGTTTTGCGCATATGCGTTCTGCCCTACGCCATATTTGCGACGTTTCTGTTCCCCCGATACGCGAGAGAGTAACCAAACTTTAAATGGGGAAAAGCGTAAACTTTGAGTTGTACGCCTAATGAAGATATACGGTGTAAGTAAGTTTTAAAACAGAGTAAAACAAATTTAACAATTAGAAAAAAACAGCGTTTAGAAGTGATGCTATGCAATGGCGAATAAAACTATACATAAAACGTGCATTTTTAGACAATACAACGCTAGAACGACCAAGTGTTATACTTTGTTTTAATGATCTTACCTTTCCTAGCAAGAGAAATGTTAAGAACTCTTGCAAAATTGTTGGATCAACTCAGCCACTTGCTACAAAATTAAGCTTTAAATGATTTGTATGCTTTTGTTTGGTTGAGTTAAAAATTGAGTTAAGACAAGGTGTTATAATAGATGGCATGACACACACAATTTTATTTATTCATTATGATTAATAATTAAAAAGTGATTTTTAAAATAAAATCTCATAACAGCCAGGAAAGTGCGCAACTCGTTGCTAGATTTTTTTTTGTAAGTGAATAAAGTGATTTTTAATAAAAACAATTTATATAATTGTGTACAAAATGAACTTAAATAGTCTTGGCCAATATTACATAATGGAAAGGGAAAATGCAGAGACGTTAGTTAATAAGTCGGAACAATATCATAATTGGTCAGAGAATGTCAGGCAATCACAAATGTAATTACCTGTACTGCCCTGTAAACTGACTTTAGGTTTTTTATATTATAATTGATTTTTATTCAAAAAGAAAGAGTGAAAAGTGCAGCAGTAAAATATAAAAATAAAGTGAAGTAAATATCTTACGTTATATACGTAATACATCAGACATGCACTATAAAAATCCATAAGAGACATGATCATTATATAAATCTTGAAATTAAAAATGATGATTAAATCATTATTCGAGTTAATAGTGTTTATTTTTATTTTTGAAACTAGCTGCAAGAACCCGCTTCGCTGGGTTTTTATTTGTTCGTACATTTGTATGTAATATAGTTTTTTTTATATATATAAAAGACTGTTTTTCTAAGTAATCTAGAATNAATATATAATTACATATTGTTTTTGTGAATAATCACTATGCTTTAATTATGTTCAATTTGTAACAATGAAAATACATCCTTCATATCAGATAATTACATTACGATTCATAACAGTAGCAAAATAGCAGTTATGAAGTAGGAACGAAAATAATTTTATGAAATATTCATTACGCCACTATCGTGTATTAGAGCTGTAGGCAGCTCGAGGACCAGTATATCTATCGACTCTAGTTTAAGCACGGTTACTAGCAACAACTTATAATTAAAAGACTGGCAAAGTAGCACAGTTCTTTGAAGTCTCCATGGCTACGACAGGCAAAAAGCTTATATAAATCGAACAACTTATTTGTTTTTTCGTTCCGAAACTAAACGAATACTTACTGTTAAAGTTTAAATATTAAAAACGCTGAGAACGGCACAATATTACTGTGAGGAGAATTTATTTCTTTAAATGTTTTCATTAAAAACAAGAATCAGATTAGATAAATAGAGAAAGAATATAACGTAATCTGTGATTCTGTTTTAGTTAAAAGATTTCAAAGAAATAAATATTGTAATTAAATTGTTTACAATTAAGAAATCGCAGCAACTAAGAAATTATTTAAACAACAGCGCAATACGTAGAGGAGAAGGTGGTATTATGGAACACTGCGGGTATTATGGAACCACCTCATTTCGAACTGATAATAAAGGCGGAATGTGGCTGAACTGAACTAGGCAGACATCCATAGCAAGGGGAAAACCCGTTTTACTTCAGTTAAACGGTTGTCTGCATTTAATCAGCAAATTTGTTTTTTTCAAAATTCGCAAGTTTTGAATGCTAAGTGAATTTAATTATTTTTAAAATATAAACCGTGTAGTTGTAGGTTCACTGGTGCATGTATTCCGTTCCAGAGACTTAGGGATACATATTAATCTGTGTGATGTTCACGTTTTTTCAATTTTGGTCTCGACAGACATAAGTTAATTCAAGACGGCGATGCGTGAAATACGGACCCCATTGGTGCTTTTACA